>NC_132820.1:24645553-24847069 GCF_048594095.1 Paramormyrops kingsleyae | reverse complement strand
CTTAAACTTTTTTTACTTAAACTTTTTTTACTTAAATTTTTTATACTTATAACATTTTTATACTTATAACATTTTTATACTTAAGATTTTTATACTTATATACTTTATATACTTAAACTTTATATACTTATACTTTGTGTACTGATTCTATATACTTATTAATAAATAATATATTTATATCACTATTATTTTTAAAAGAGTTGCTGATTTTGTAATACTGCTGCAGCATTCTCCACATGCTAATCACTGCCCCACATCGAATACGCTCAATGCACGTCACAGTTCCGGGTTGGTTTATACCGGCTGATTAACTTCCGGTTACACCGGCGTGACAGACATGGCTCTTTTTTACAGTCGCTGTCTTCAAGACCTACCTCGTCTGACAGTCAATGATGTGGACAGACTTGTCAGGACATCATGCCCCACTCCTTCCAGCAAACGGGAAAAGGGATTTAAGATGTATATCGGCAGCTACATCGACAATTATGAGGGTAAGTCGTTACGTTGAAATGTTACGTCTTAGCAGCTAGCGTTAAAATGCTATCGTTTAGATGGCTAAAGTAAAATTTAGCTGTTTTGTTTGAATAAGACCGACATACTTGTTAACTAACTTTCGATTGTGAGTTGGTGTGTTTTCTTTCATACAGATACTATCAAGATACTGTATAGAAATGTAACGTTACTGTCTCAAATTGTCTGTTCATCGTCCTTCCTCCTAGTGTCAATGAAAAACAAGGTGACAGGAGAGGTCAGCGTGAGGGCAGTCTGTCATAGATCAATGAGGAAAAGTGAAAAGCCACACGACTTGAGAGTAGGGTTATTAATAGGGCAATGATTAGGCAAACTGATAAAGTGCTTGTCAGCCTAAAAGTAATATTATCCGAGCAAAATATATTTCTAAAAATTAATATATTTTGATATTTCGTCTGTTAACCTCATATAGAATTCAGCATAATTGTTCTTATTAATGCTTTAGCTGTCAAGCAATAGCTCATCCAAGCTTCTTTTTCTCCCTAGATGGTGTTAAATCACTCAAAACCTGTTGTTTTGTTGAGCACCCATTGTTCCTGTGTGGCTGGCTCTGCCTTATGCAATCATTTGGTTGCACTTCTTTATCAGACTGCTCATTATTCGCAGCTAAACATTCCTGCTGTACCCCCGGTGCACAGCTGCACAGACACTGAGCAGATCTGGCATAAACCAAGGACACTGGTAAGTCATTTAACATGTCAACTGTACACATTATAGCTATTTCTGTGCACATTATAGCTATTGTTATGCCATGGTGAATGTGTCTCTGCTGTCAGGGTGTTAGGCCAGGCCCAGTTGGACAAATGGAGATTCGAAATCCCAGAAATTCCACAACAGACTGCATAAGGTGAGATTATCTTAACTTTGTTTCTCAGTGTGGTTTTTACATGTAACCCGTTTTACATATGTTATGGCAGAAGTTTGGTAAAGTGATTTTTACTTATATATATATATATATATATATATATATATATATATATATATATACAGACACACATACATTTTTTTTTTACTGTAAATATTTTCAGGAGTTCTCTCTACAAGGCGTTGGATGGGGAAATGCCGAATCTTGCCATGTTGAGAGTATCAGAGGTGTACAAGGACTTTACCCCTTCATTTGCTCCCTTGGTAACAACAATGGGCATGTCGGCTGCTGTCCCGTTAGTCCAGTCTGCTTTCGGACCTGTCCAGGCAGGGAGCGTGCTGTCCTTTCAGCAGAAACAACAGGCAATGCGGGAAATCATCAACATCCCATCTGCCCCTGCCTTACCTTCCCTTCCCATCGACAGCTATAGACTCGAACCACCTTCCTGTGCCTATGTTCTATCAGCACAGGAACATTTGCATTTGAAGTCTCTGGAGGTGTCATTCAACATGGCACACAGGATAGAAGCTGCTACAAAAGGGCAGAGTTCGTGCCAGGAGTGGCATCGTCTGAGAAGATTGAGAGTGACATCTACACGTTTCCATGAGATATGCCATGTTGGTGGACATACATCTGCTGAGAATCTGGCTGAGAGGATTTTCAGGGGGACTGGTCAGACCCAGGACATGAGGAGAGGTATTGATATGGAGCCACTCGTAGTCAAAGAGTATTGCGTGCTTAAAAATGCGAACTATTCACCATGCGGGTTCATTGTACACCCTGATGCTCCTTGGCTAGGTAGCTCTCCTGATGGAGTCATCTTTGATCCCTCTGGGAACCCACCTTTTGGTCTCCTTGATATCAAATGCCCCAATGTCCAGAGCTATGTGGACTGCCCCTATATAAAAATGATAGGTGGTGCTTTGAAACTCAAGAGGCAGCACAAGTACTACTGTCAAGTTCAAGGTCAGATGCTCTTGACAGGGCTAGAGTGGTGTGATTTTGTTGTTTGTGCTCAGGAGGACATGCTAGTTGAGCGAATATATAAAGACCTTGATATAATGCAAACCATTAGAGACAGAGCAGATTATTTTTTCTTTTACCACTACATACAAAAGTGTTTGCAGTAAATCTCACCGACGCTGTATACTACTCTTGTTCCCAAATTTTTTTATACTACTATGTGAATGTTATGTAGGCTAGCATACAATTGTGATGTGCTCCAAAAGGGTCTTTTGTTTGCATGTGTGTATGCTTTAGTTATGTATCTATTTATTTAAATGATTGAAGGAATGTTATAGGTGACTGTCATAAGTAGGGCAGCAACAACTAATCGATTTAATCGATTAAAATCGATTATTAAAATAGTTGCCAACTAATTTAATAATCAATTAGTTGGGTCTACGTTATTATACACATATAGTTATGGGGGCAGCGTGTGGCTCAGTGGGCTAAGCCGTGTGCCTGTAATCACAAGGTCGCCGGTTCAAGCCCAGCCTCAGCACGTCTGCAGGTCCTTGAGCAGGTCCTCAATCCCCAATCCCTCAATCCTCAATCCCCAGCTCCCTCGGCGCCGCTACGGGTGGCTGCCCTTCTACAAAGAGCAAGTTGAGGGAGGCGTAAAAACAATTTCCCCACGGGGATCAATAAAGTATCAATTAATCAATTAATTAAATTATAAGTACAGTGGCAACCTCCTAATTTGGGAGCAGTAAGCTAACCAAAGCCGCGGTGGCAGTAATGCACATAAACCGATTCCGACCGCCATAAAAGAAAAAAATAAACGCCATTTACGCACCTTTTAAATTTACAAAACAGCTTTTACTCACCTTTTTTAAGATCACTAATGTTAATGATATAGTTACCCACCGTTTTTACTGCTGTGCATATAGTTTACCCACCTTAAATTTCTTGTTACCACTACACCACTGCTTCATTTCTTCACGATAGAAATTTATAGCAATATCAAATGTTGTAGTACTCAAGACCAGTTTTTGAAGGTCTCGATCTTGTCTTTGAAGCAGCCGTATTTGTACTCGTTCTTGTCAAGGACTCGGGATTTTATTTCGAGACCATAACTCTGAGAATATTCTTATTAATGAGCCGTTTACTGTCGGATTGGATAACTAATAACTGCAACCAATGGCGTTACTGCCGGCCGCGTTACCCGCCCCGTCCCTTCACACACGCACATGTGTTTAAATGAACGCAGGGGAAGTCGTGGTTGTCAACACAATCAGCTATTATGGGGCTAGAAATGCGGCTACATACAGTATACCACAACGTGTTTACCCTACCATTCTATTAGGTGGGCGCCCCAAGTTAATTTTATTTAATTTCATTTTCTATATAGCTCCAGATCGCAACAGAAGTCATTTAAGGCTACCTTTCCGATAGAACAGGTTTATATCTTGTCCTTTTATTAAACAAACTAAATAGCCTTATGTTATTTATCTTATTTACAGTTCATCACTGTAGTATGCTGAAACAACCGGACACGTTTTAAAACAAAATTTGCCGCCTGCCGTTCACGGGTTTTTCGTCACCAATCGTCTTATTTGCGTTGCTCAGTAATTTTTAGCGTAAGATGCGGAAAAGGCTTTTTCTTCGCAATAAATGTTTACTTTATTTGTCCGTAATAAATGCAGACAGACTCGCTGGCGTGCTCTCTCCCACTGTCATATATGTGTATCAACATTAAATAACATTAGACAATTATTTAATAATATTCTTAGTAGCAGCAGCGGTAGTCTGTGCTTTTACATTGAAAAACTGGAGTACTGAATACATTATCTAAAGCACCATGCTGGTTGCACTTTATAAAACAAGATTTTGTGTATTTCATTACGTTGATTCAGCTGCTACAAATTATAAAAAAAATTTGTATACTCTTAATGTAGCATACATTTGTTTTTTATGTGAGTTGCTGGAAACAACTTTTGTACAAAGACAGACTGGGTTATTAAAAATTGCTGGAAATCAAATAGTTTTTTGCCCCCCCCCCATCCGATTAATCGATTAATCGAAAAAGTAATCGACAGATTAATCGATTATCAAAATAATCGTTAGTTGCAGCCCTAGTCATAAGACATATATACACCACACACACATATTATGACTGAATATTCAAATAAACTAAAAAGCCATTTGCGATACTGTATTTTAGTCTTGTCTTTCACCAAGTTACTCATTTTCTTAACTGTAAAAGAGCACTTAGAGTATAGAGGAGATCGAGCTTTTGCAGTGGCAGCCCCTAGACTCTGGATTTTGTTGCAATTGCAGGTTTAAGTATGGCTGCTGTAACAAAGGAAGGAGACAAAGTCTGGATTGTAAACTTTTTTTAATGAACCAACTGGTCGAGAAGAAGATTAATCAGAAAGAATGTTGGTACAAATTGTATGTGGTAAGACAAAACGTGGCAACAAGCAAAAATAAGAACAGGGCGTCATAGTAAGAATATTAGACAATTTGCAGATATTTATAGCACTATATTTACACTGCAACAGAATATTTACAACATACTGTTGCAGACCATATTTACAACAGTGTGTCGAATCACTGGGCCCATGCCTTGACAAGTGATCCACTCTGATAGTTAAGGAGAAGACATGACACTGTAAACAATTGATTATTGCTACCAGAAATGGACAAGGGGATGACTGTATCAAACAGCTTGTGTTCCTTCACCCGCCGGATCAGGTGTTCAACATGCACTCTGAGCCTGGCCACAGACTGAGTGTGTCTCACCTCTCCAGCAGACATTTGTGCACCCTTGGTCACAAAAGCAGGCCAGTGGATTTTGCATGGTACTAGGCTTTCAATTAAGAAGCCCTTGTCCACCATTATGGCCATGTCAGGGGTAAGGACGTCGATGATCCCTGATTGCTTGAACAGTTCCCGATCACTGATTGGCCCCGCATACAGTCCAGAGACAAAAGTTA
The DNA here is from genome assembly GCF_048594095.1 of Paramormyrops kingsleyae. Classification (NCBI taxonomy): domain Eukaryota; kingdom Metazoa; phylum Chordata; class Actinopteri; order Osteoglossiformes; family Mormyridae; genus Paramormyrops; species Paramormyrops kingsleyae. Next base: position 24,841,732 of record NC_132820.1, on the reverse strand, counting down.
CTGCGCCATGAGGTGCCATTCCTATCAAAGCCTTGAAGGTGCAGTGAGATTTGTAACTAGAAAATACCTCACTCTGTAATAGCAGAGAGGAAGGCGTTTGACAGCGGAGCTCAGTGCAGTCCACACTCAAAAAAATGATTTGTTGGATTTACATAAAAAAGTAGTGTCAAGTGGTTCCACGCAAGTAGGTTGAGTAGTTTCTACAATTAACAATTTAGTTATATGAACAACAGAAATTCAGGCAAAGTTGACAAAACGTTTTAAAGTAAATCCAAACAATTCAGATTTGTCACTATTACACATAAATTATATGTAAACTTAACTTAATTTTGTTACATTTACAAACTTTTAATATGTAACACACGTTTTATAGATTTTATTTACTTCAAGGTTTCGACTTGTAGAGCTAATAGTTAAATAATCACAAGCATATTTCCAGAAACAAAACACGTTTATTTTATTTTTTGCAAGGTCTTGCAATAGACAACCAGGTCCTTGGAAACAATTAGACTACAGCATAATCATTTCAATAGTAAACATTCTTTACAAGTTCTTTTAAAGTGCAACTGTCTTCAAGAAATGATAAAAATCTTACTTGGATCAAATGTCTGTTGAAATTAAACAGGATACCTCCAAATGCTGCACAACTCCCTGTCTGATATTTCAGATCCTTTATGCCAACAATTAAGGTAACATTAACACTGGCCTCTATTTTTGTAAATGACCACAAACAGCTTAAATGTCACAGTTTGTTAAAAAAATAAATAAATTCTAGTCAATTGCAAACATTCTTCCCAAAGTCATACAATGTGCAACTGCCTTCAAATATTGTAATGAATAATTTTAATTGGAAAAATAAAACAAAAGGAAATTTTGTTCAAGTCAGGGAGCACACCATATTTAAAATGTTTAGAAGCTTTGGTAAAGGAAACATTCAAACTGGCCTCCATTTTTTTTGTAAACAACTGCAAACAATTTTAACTTCACAGTTCCTAAAAACAATAAAACCAGTCTGCTTAAGATAGGCAGCATGCTCCAAATGGCCATCAACAATGGTAACATTAAAACTGGCCCCTAATTTTTAAAACCACAGACAATTTAACCGTCACAGATCTCGGAAAAACAAAATGAAAGAGAAATAAAGATGTGTTGATTCAATCAACAAGTTTGTTTTTGAGCACCTGTATTTTGTGTGAAAGTTTCTGTGCATCAAGTCCTAGTAAAACTTTTTGAAAGAACTCAAAAGTATACTTCAGGTCTGGTGGATAGCTGACATTCAAGCTGTATATGATTCCCAAAAGAAGAGCACAAGCCTTGGTGTTCATCGCCAAGATTTTGAAGGACTTTCACTCCCTCAACAATGAGTCCAACATCCGATGGTAGGTCGCAGACTTCTGCATCTTCAGGTCTGATGATGTAAATTCCAATGACTGTGTTGGCCATGTCTCTTTCTGCATTCTCAGAGTCTGCGTCCTATAAAACACAAAAACAGTAACACTGTTCAGTCATTTTAACTGCATCTTGCATCAAAAATGCAGATTGCAAATTTAACATGGCTTAGCAGTGCATCCAGAAAAAGCAAATAATCAGAGAATTCTGTATCAATTGTCCATTCCTTAATGTTTCACATCAATGAGTTGCCAGAAGAAGAAGGAAGAGAGAAGGGCAGAGCACACTAGATTTCAAAAGTTCTATAAAGCAATGATAAAGCACCACTGATGTTCCTGCAGCCGCACTAAAGTTACATATGAACTATTCGGTTTAAATTTTTCATTAACAGACTACTCAATTTGGTTGTTTTTGTTCTTGACCGAGTTAAATATACTTCGCATATTTATATTTCTTGACTATATTATGTGAATTTGGCCCATATGTGAGCACTTTATTGTATTGTCTAATGATTTTGGGGAATAATTTTTTACTTTAAATATGCACAAAAGACTGTCTGAGAATACTTACTGCATACTCCTTCATGAGGTTTTCATAGTCTTCATTTAGATACACAGAAAGTGCTCTGACAATGCACGCTCTCCGAGTTGAGATGGTATCATTCTGTAGACGAGTAGAGACATTAAGTAGAGGCTAATCACTATGTAAATTATACACAAGCATCATAAATACAGATCACATACCTGGTCAATGGCAGCCATTAATTTGCTAATTTTACGTCCTGCAACTCCTCCTTTTCTTCCGTAGATGCTGGTCAGCTTGCTTGTGTAACAATCCAGTTTTGACATAAATGTTTGAATTAGTGGGATGGTGTTGATTCGAGTGAACTCAGCAGCAATCTATGGATTTAAGAGACATAAGATTGTTGTAAGGACAGTTTTCATGTTTAAAAATATATATCCTAGGTTATTCAATGACATCTGAACACAAAACAGCATTTATGCATGGACATGAATAAAGAATAATTTTACATAAGGGAATTTGTTTCACCATTTAAAACTACTAAAGAAATAAATACAGTTATATAATCATATTTACCTCATATTCACAAAACAGAGCTGGCCATCTGCTTTGGAAGTCAACAATGAAGGGCACATCTTCAATTACTTCATGTCTTCTGTAGGCAAATGTTCTTTCCATTTTTTGTTTAATAATTTGATAGTTGTCATTTTTCTGAACCTCAGACAGCAATGCTAATCGTTCCACACACATTTGTCTGAAAAGAACAGTGCTCAAACATACAATGAACCGTTTCATTGCTTTTTAGGTGGTTATAGATGTGACTAAAATACTCTCGTTCTGATGCTATATCGCTGCAAGAACAGACGTGACAATTGAATGTGGCTAACGTTGATGGTAATTCAGTGTTCTCTTTAGCATGGTAACGATTAAGATGGCTGTGTAGCGCATTCCATGTTTTAAATCTACAGGGACAATCAGAATAAGTGCACGGGAAATGATTACGGCGTCCATAATGTCCATGCATTAATCTATAGTGCTTCAACAACTGATATCTAGTTGACACTGTTATTTTGCAGTCCTTACACTGCCACATGCTTTCCTTGAAAAATTAGCATAAATGCCTAAATATTTTTTTTAAGCAAAACACAAAATAAACTAATAACGTAAATTAATTACACTCTGTGTACACCTACATCACTTTTTCCTGACAGTATTTATCAGGATGGGCAAGAAATATTAATAAGTATTAAACATTCATACCTGACACAATCACTAACGTCTTCTCCTTATGGTGTTTCGCGCTTTCGTTTGTCTTCCGTTCCGCTGCTCCGCCTCCAAGGTGAGCTGCTACGGTATCCGCAAAGGTCCAATTTTATGGAGTTTAGCGTTTTACTCAGCAATGTTGAGTTGACCAAACAAACACTTGTTAAGTAAAACCGACAGTACTACATTTTTTGTATAAATAACTTAATTAACTTACGTTAATGTAGTTACTTGCATTATTTATGTACTGTGAACAAGGATGGGTTTAGTAAAACTAACTATAGCGATAGTTCATTTTTTTGAGTGCAGGATAACCTGGGTGTCTCGATAATTCTCAAATTCCTCTGGCAGGTAGGCTCGTACAGTCTCTTTCGGCAACCAAATTTGCAAGGAGCCTAAAAGAAAATAGAGGAAGTTGGCCCAGGTTGTTATGATGCGGCTCACTGTAGTCTGATGGACAAAGAAGCGATGAGCCAGGTCTTTCTGCTTGAGGCCCAAAGCAAGATGCATCATGAAGAGGAAGAATTCATCAATTGCAGGAAGAGCCCGAGTCTTCACAGATAGCCCAGTCTCCCTGGTGACTTTGTGGCTGGTGATGCGAATCATCTTGTGCGTTGCAGGTTCAATCAGTTCCCAGAAGGCCATCAGGTGTTTATAGGTTGCAAATCTGCAAAGAAAGAAGTTGTTTCTTTTAAAACATTTAATGCATAACACATAGATGGTACAATTAGATGATTACTACAGTATTAAACTGATTCTCAGATTATGAAAGTTATACTTGAATCACATAGGCCATTTCAGGTGCAAATATAAGAAATGCACTGAATTCAAACAAATACAATAAATCAGTCACGGTAGACCTACATCATGAGTATTGGCTGTATTCAGTAAATTATTCAAATGCCTTCATTTTTTCAAATACTTGCTGTTTGAGCTACTATAATAGACATACTGTTGTGTTAGGTTCACCGGGTGTAGTGGTAAAAAAGAGGTGGGTAAACAATTTCAGTGATTAGGGTAAGGTGGACGGACAAAGCACGTGATTATTTATGATGACATACAGAACATGTTCGATGATGGTTGGTAAAAACTATATATAAATAATAGTTACAGATGAAAAGTTTTACCTTGTGTAAAAGCGAATGTCCTCATCAGACCCCATGAATCTCTCTAGGCCAAAGCGATGAACCATCTTCGCCTGCTCCAGCTGTTTCCGCAGATCTTCTATCTCTCTCTTCAACTTCTCATTTTCACACAATGTTAAGTCCACAGCTGCAGGCTCCGGAACTGAACAATAATCATGTCCAACTGTACGTAGATGATCAATTTCCATTTCGTTTTCTTCCAAATCTGATTCTGGCAGCGATGGTCGCTCTCGTCGTTCCCAAACACTTAACCTCGGCGGCTGCATTTGGCATTCACGGTTCCACTCAAATACGGTAGGGACAGCACCTTTTTTCAGACGCCTCCTACTTGATCCTTCCACAAAGTCATCGGGTCTGAAATGGACACTGCACACCTTTGTGTGTTTTGTTGTTTGGAAGTTGTCTCTTCTGATGTTCACTATCCATTTTTTCCTAATCTCCTCTTCCACAGGAAAGGAATGAAAACTTACACAGGAGTTGTACCGTGAAGATACCGAGCACAAAGGGACACTACAGTGCTCCGACGCTGCTTTAATTTGTTTTTGACGTCGCAAAACCGTCTTCTCCATGGTTATGTAGAGTAAACACAAAACTTGTATTACATAAAACTTTTTTCGCTTTGTTATTTAAGTGAAGGCGCGATACTCCCACACAGCCGCTAGTTTCTCTTGCAAACCGGAAGCTTTCCTGCCGGTATAAAGTATGAGCGGAAATACGTCAGCATTCTCGTTGCATACCCCCTATTGGCACTTTGATCAGCCACGAATCACTTCACTACCCCCTGTTGAATGTTGCATCGTATGTTGTTAGATATTTCGTAGTAGTAAGTACTTCATTATTAGGCTGCACAATATTTGAAAAGATGTATTTCTGCAATGAGTATTGCAGTATTTATTTAAATTGAAAATGCTTAAAACAAACCAATTTCTCACAAACACATCTGTTCATGAGTGATTTAAACGGCAAGGATGAAAATGATTAGGATTAGCTCCTATGATTAGCTCTTGCCAAAATAGGGCTTGTAAACTTTTGTGGTACTCAGAATTAACCCAAACAACTATGACTCTATAATCCTCTATAATCACTCTCACTCTGTCACACTTGAATCAAACTCCAGACCTCGCATGTAATGAGCAAAGTTTTATTCTTTATTCAGCAATCCAGCATAGTGTTCCAGCCACACTCGGGTACAATGCGCAATGCACCCCGCACCCAGAAATCAGCAGGTTAATATACTATAAGACGAATTCCTCTATATGGACTTCTAAGTCCTGATTGGTTACCAAACATCTGCAAACCAGGTTTCAAACATACAACAAACATAATACGCCACCTCTATTGGTCTACTTCAAGGATGTTCAACTTCCAATCCTCGTTAGGCCTAGGCCTCCTATGAGTCCCACACATAAGCCTGTCTGTCCAGCCTAGGAAGGAGGGCAAAAACCCTAAACATTAGGGAAATTCCACTCCCAACCCAGCAAAAAGGTGCAACCCCCCCTTCGGTGTCCATGGCTGGCATGGCTCACAACGCTATCAGTAAGGGAAACCCCAACCCTATATTACCTAAATAAAGACTTCAGCGTAAACATATACAACCCTTATGGGTACATAACTTGCTTGTGTGTTCAAATGCTACCATACAACAAACTGCGTCTAGCATAGTATAGCAGCTACATTTCAAGGCTTCCTGCAAGTCCCCTTTCTCCCCCCGGCGATGTTCCCTTCAGCCCAGTTCTACAAGGTCTGTGGCCTGCAAAGCTGGTTCCGTGCAGGTGGCTGTGAGGCAAGGACACACGGCACCATCCCCAAAACAACAAAACCTGAGACTCAAGAACAATCCTACAATGCCTCCCAACCCTGGCCTACCATCACTTTAAATTTCCCTTCCACACTTTGAACTAATGTTAAACATATACTACATAATCCTGAAAAGGAGTGGTCACTAAAATTAAACAGCTCACAGATCTTCACAATGCAAGAAATGCAAAGATGGAGAAAGCGAAGAACAGTGAGAGGACACCACTGTTTATGGTGTCCTCATCGACCCTTATGAAATGCCAGCAAACACATGGACAAGGGATCCCGATGCGCTACCTTGGCTTTCTTATGGGGACACTGTCAAGCACCTAGTTTCTGTCATTAGTGCGTACACTTTTAAAGAGTTTAAAAACTACAAATCTCTTGAAGCGCACGAACAGTTCACAGCCGGCTGGGCACATTGTCGTTATCAAAGATTTTAGGCATGTTTATTTATATAGCACAATTCAGGCACAAGGCAATTCAAAGTGCTTTACAAAGACAAGGATACAATCAAATTAAAATGTCAAAATCACATTTCAAAGATAAGTGAAAAAGAAATAATGAAAATAAATAATTTTATTAATCAATTACAATGAACACATAGATAATAATAAGAAAAAGCCAAAACAAATAAATAGGTAACTGAAAAGATGTCACATTTTAATGACAGAAAATGACTGGTGCTGCACTAGGAACTTCTGACCATGCAACAATTCATCTAATTCCAGCATACAGACAAAATCTGAAAACTGCTAAACCTGTCGTTACTATAGTGAAATACTGAACATGTGGAGCAGTAGAGCAATTAAAATCATGCTTTGACTCGACAGACTGGAATGTTTTCAAAACTGCTACTAACAGCGTGGATGAATACACGGACACTGTAACATGGCACATAAGCTTCTGCGAGGACTCTCGCATTCCCAAAAAGTCTGTTGTCAGCTATAATAATGACAAACCATGGTTTACAACTGAACTCAGGCAGCTTCCTAAAACAAAAGATGTAGCCTACAGGAGTGGTGACAAAAACCTGTTCAAATTCTACTGCGGGTTTGAAAAGCCACATTCGCGCATCATACAGCATTCACCTTTTCAATGGCCTTCTTCACACCTGGGTACCTTCACACCTCGCCCACACTATACTCAGCTCGACCCCCCCCCCCCACCACGTCCAGCCACCTCCCCAGGAGAATCAACGACAGAGATGTAAACAAGATCTTCAGTAGCCAGAATACAAGGAAAGCTCCTGGTTCAGATTCTGTCTCCCCAGCCACTCTGAAGCACTGTGCAGATCAATAGTCACCTGTCTTCACAGATATTTTCAACCAGTCACTGAACCAGTCAGTGACTACAGACTGGTGGCTCTCACATCGGTGGTAATGAAGGCTTTTGAGAGACTTGTGCTGTCATACCTTAAAACCATCACAGACCTATCACTTGACCCCAGGCTACAGTCTGCCAAAAGAACCAACAGACCTGTGGACGATGCAGTTAACACTGGACTCCATTTCTTGCTCCGACACTTGGAGTGCCCTGAGGCATATGTTAGGATTCTGTTTGTGGACTTTAGCTTTGCATTTAATACTATTCTATCAGAGCTAATGCGGAATGAACTCTCACAACTGTCCGTGCCTGATCCAAAATAACATGTTATAACCACGATGGCCCAGTTTTACGCTACAATCATTGAGTCCATCCTCACCTCCTCCATCACAGCCTGGTTTGGATCAGCCACTGAACGAGACAAGGCCAGACTGCAACAGATCATCCACTCAGCAGAGCGAATAATCGGCAGTAACCTGCTTACCCTCCAGACACTGTACATCACCAGAACCAGGAAACGGGCATACAAAATCTTTGAGGACCCATCTCACCCTGCTCACCACATCTTTCAAGCCTTACCCTCCAGGAGAAGACTCATGGCAATCAGAACCAAGACCACAAGACATGCCAAGACCTTCTCCCCTCAGGTAGTCTCTCTCATTAACCAAACCAGTCTCTGAATGGACGTTCAATTAATCGTCAGCTGCAGTGAAATATCCACCAGCATAACCAGTGAACAACTGATAAACTTCCTCTATGATTATATTCTGCACTCTTGCACATTATGCACACATACTGCAAACTCTGTATACATATTGCACTCTTGCACATATAGTTGACTTGGCTGCTACTTAATAACGGCACCATTTAAGAGCCCTTTAAATTATTATGCCATTTATATAGTTTATAAATGGAGACCGCGCTTTTACCGGTCACCTCAATATACCCAGGATGCACTACGACCTCGATTTCCTACTACAAAATTACGTCACTGTAGTTCTTTGCTTCTTAACAGCTGAGGCCAGATCCTACAACAGCAACTACTAAAGGGGTTCAAAACATAACCCGGTTTACTACTAACAATTAAGGAAACAGTTAATTCATTTCAGTTGGCTTTTATGGCAACTTACACTGTTAGTTTAAGAGCACAATTGTAAGTAATTTTTATTAGGGATGTCACGATCAAGGCATTTTAGACTTATCGAGATCGGGATTAATGAGTAGATCATCTCCCGATCATTTTTTTCTCACCCACGTTTCTGTACGCGGCGCATGCGCCACAATGCGGCTGCTTTATAAAGTGGGACCGTGAGACGATGCCTGCAGTGTGGAAATATTTTACGCTGAAAAACGAGAGCTGTGCAACTGCAACTTGTACTGTCTGTAAACTGAGCATTTCATGAGGAGGTAGTAATAGATCTTCGTTTAATACCACAAATTTGATCAGACATATAAAGTTAATACACGCGGCTGAGTACAGCGAATTCACTCGGTTCACTCGGGGAAAGGCTGCGCAGAAGCAACGCAAACTGGAGGAAACTTTCAAGAAAAAAAGTAAGTTTTCACACGACAGCGATAACGCTTTTTGTTTAAACTGCTCATATTGATATGAACACCGTTCATATTGATTTCATTGAAACTGCTGCATTTGAGTTTTCGGGTTTAAAACCCTTTTTCATTTTTAATTTATCTATTTTATTATTACAATGATTATTATCTTTTTAATAAACCCATGCTATGTGAAAGTTCCAAAAGAATTTCACATTTTTTACCATGTTGATGGTACTTGCTGCACTGCAGACCTACTAATTTGTCAAGCATATACGCCATAGATTTTAATAATTTTAATGTACTTATGGTCTATAGTTTGCACCGTGTGCTGTTGGAAAATACATGTATCGGTTTGAGACTCGGATCGGTATCGGGGAAAAGAAATCTTGATCGGGACATCCCTAATTTTTATGTTGCTTATTTGACAACGAAATATGCAACAGTTTAACTTTGATTATGAGGTTGTGTGCGGATCTGTTACAGAATGAACAAAGAAACTGACGATTGATTAATATAAAATATTATTTTATTTAAAGAACTATATACAAATAATTAAAAATAAGTCTTATTTTTTTTCATTGGAGGCTCCCCGCTGGTATCCAGCTGAAACTGTGGGGGGCGCCGTTTGAGCCCGGAGGCCGTAAACATTTCCGTGTAGTGGACCCTCCCATCAGGGTCCTCCGTCATCTTGAAATGTGGGCATTGCACCGCTCTCCACAGCCGCCGTTTAATTTTGCAGGCTCTCTTGAGGGAGTAGGAGCGGGGCTGCCCAGACCGGTGATGCAGCAGGGGGTCCACCACCGCATGGTACACGTCCTGGTACTGCTTCTCCGGAAGACCATGGACAAGAAGGGGCTCTTCGTTTTGGACCGGCAAGGAAAGAAGGTCCAGTTTTGTGTCTGGTGTTGTGGATGGGGAGGCTTGGAGGTCAGGAAGGACTGCAGCATTTTTTATATATTTGACCTTCAGCCTTTCCAGTCCTCCTGACCCTTCCAGGCGTTCCTTCTTGGTGGTCCTTGGAGCCCTGCCAGACTTTGGTAGATCCTCCACACAGTAGTCAGCCAACTTCTGTGTTAACAGGATCGTCTCCCGCAGACTGTACTTTCCCTCTCTGCGTTTGTTCTCGTTTTTCTGCAAAGCCATAAAGGCAGTTTTAAGAAATTACTTATCAGGACAGACTAACTTGATCCATAATAATTTCAGTTAAGCTAAGTAAAAGCTGTTATAAATATTCATGTTAAAACTCACCTGCTCCATAATCACTGCAAGTAGCAAATACGTTTTAACTGAAGACCAACACAGCTAACTCTTGCGATAGTATGAAGCGGAATGAATTACAGTCTGTAGTGATGTGTCAATAGAATTCTAGAATTCTGGTGATGATGATGTAATGCTGAAAATGAAAATCAACAGGAAGTATACAGACTGAAGTTCAGTATCAATCAAAAGTCAGAATACATCTTGTTATAACAAACTTTATTTGTACAATTTTCAATATTTTTGCATAATTATAACAACACGTCAACCCAAACGAGATTTGTACTAAAATCTTGTACTTTATTTTTCCAAACAAAATCTACGAATGCAAGAACTATGGCATATTCTGTCGATCTTGAAAGGAAGGAAGACATTCCAAACACTCAAGCAAAACAAGATAAAATGGGGAAAAAAAATATTGTGCTTAATTACATTGACCTGTTCCAAAATTTACCCACCTGAACTGAAATATGCCCTCCCTCAGCCGTGTCGTATATCTCATTTACATAGTCTCTCCCTGGAATTAAAGACTGACATAGGAAAACTGAATGATGAATTGTCTATCAAAATTAATGAAGCTTATATTAACAAATACTTTGAAATAAATTATTAGGTATCATTTTCATGTTTACTTGTTATTTACATATGCACATATACAGTACATTTCACTGATGAATTTTATGTGTGTAATATGGCTGCAACACCATATGAAGGACGTGCAAAGCTGTGCACCATTTTGACACTCAGAGCACCGAACTTGATAAAAGGCTGGTGAAAAGAGCAGAATGTGTATGTGTGAGTGGGGGGTTATGTTTATATTACATTGTGGGGACCAAATGTTCCCCACAATGTGATAAAAACCTGTTATTTTTAAGTTGTGTGGATAATTTTTCAGGTTCCCACAAAGATCTGTGAATGCAATCAAAAAGGTAAAAATGCCAAAAGTCATACTTATGGTTAATGTTTGGACTGAGTAGGGGTTAAGGTTGCGATGCTGGAATTAGAGTTTTCCCCATAGAAATGAATGGACAGTCCCCACAAAGATATACTTACAAACCTGTGTGTGTGTGTGTGTGTGTGGATTTGCATTGATCACATTTGAGGACCAAATTGTCCCCAACGTGTAGTAAAACCTAAAATTTCCATACTTTTGGGGACATCTTTTGAGGTCCCCATTTGGATAACGTCAGTTTTATAAAAATCTGTGAATGCAATCAAAAAAGTAAAAATGCCAAAAGTCTTGTATTTGGGTTGGTTACTTATGGTTAAGGTTAGGGGTGGGTAGGGATTAAGGGTGTCGTGACTGGGATTAGGGTTTTTCCCATAGAAATGAATGGACGGTCCCCATTTAGAAAAGAAGACCAACTTGTGTGTGTGTGTGTGTGTGTGTGTGTGTGTGTGCATTATGTATATATTAAATTGTGGGGACCAAATGTCCCCACAATGCAATAAAACCTGAAATTTTGACGATGTGGAGACCAGCTTTTTCGGTCCCCCAAAGGGAAACTCAATTTAAAAAAAATCTGTGACTGCAATCAAAAATCTAAAAAAGGTGTTTTGACCACAGAAATGAATGGATGGTCTCCAGGAAGATGAATACAAACGTGTCTATAATTGCATGAAAGAGAACGCAAATCATACAGGACATCTATCCTGGCAAGGCCATACTTCTCTCAGGAAAGCCAAAGCCCAACTTTTCTGTACCATTGTAATACAGATAATGTTTAACTGCTGTAATTAAGCAATACTATTGAAATAATTAAAATATAGAGATTAAATCAGGTGTGTTTTGTGATTTTAAATGAGTATGTGATATACTTGATATAACATGAATGTATTTCTTTCTCACCAAAAGTTATAGTTTTTGGGTTTTCTGTCGTGAGAGATTAAAGCTACAGTACAGGCATGTAAATATTGTTTCCTGTAATAACTTTTAAAAAAATTCTTTTCCTCATTGTTAAAAATCCCATACATTAGAAGGTGACAGTCAGTGGAATCACACAGTGAGATATGCTGGCCAGCCGTCCTATTCATTCAGCACCAGCCCATCAAGTAGAGATTTCAGCACCACGGACAGTGATCTGTGTTAACCTGACCTCAGGTTCCTACACTGGCTACACGGAATTTTCTGTAAATGATTAAATACCTCCAACCCCCTACATGTGGAAATGTTTCCCCCTCCCCCAGACCGTTTCATGTTGTATCCTCATTATGTGTGTATTTGTTTGCAATATGGCTGTATGAGATGTCAGTCATTGACTTGTCGTTTATGCTCCCTGTTTCCTAAGTCTAGTTTTCTCAGATGAAGCAGTTCACACCTTAAGTTAGAAGAAGTTTCCTGTTAATTGCATCTGTTTGAACAGGGGTTCCCCACATATAGAGGAGAAAAGCCCCAACTTACAAATCAGCATCCATTTTTGTACGCTTTCTGTGAATGACGTCCCCGCACAGGATCACCAGATGTTCTTCATCTTTTATCTTGCTGCCTCCCAAGGTCCCTGGTACAGGTCCTCCAGTCCTGGTAGCAGTTTGGCTGCGCAGGCAATGGAACAAAAGCCCCGACCTGAGAAAAGGCAGAGATGCCATTACAAAGGACTGCAAGACGACCACACTTTGTGCTACTTGTATGTTATGTTAGTAAACCACATGCATCTACATTTTGTGCAAAGCCATTGATTTATTTTTAAAACAACTGCACTGTGATATTTTTAACAAAAACAGCATATTGTCCTATTTTCAGCTCTAAGCATCATATGGGCCTCTTACTGGCTTTCCAATGGCTTTTGGGGTCACATGATGGTCGATAATGATATTTCAGGCCTTTATTGAAATCACCTTAAAAATTGATCTGGAATATATCGATTTATACTATAATTAATTGTGCAAATTAACACAAATGGGGTCATTTTGACCACAAACAATAATTGATAGTTGGAGGGTAACATTCCTCTAGATTGCAAAGGTACTGATACTAAAACCTGTGACCTCAAAAAGTACAAAGAACTGGAGCAAAATAAAAATGGTGAAAGCTGTCAGAAACAGACAGGAAACTATATGGATGTTTTAGAAGAGGTAGATGGGGTCCAGTTGGCTGTATTAGTGTCTATGTGTCCTCTGTATGACTGGCATCCTGTCCAGGATGTACTCCATCCCCGTGCCCTGTCCTGTTTGGGATAGGCTCCAGGCCCCACAGCCCTCACCAGGATGAGAGGTTAGAAGATAGATGGGTGGATCCCTGAGAGATGCTCATAACCCTAATTTGTTGTTCTGTATCCAACCAGCTACTCTAGTATTTTTCATTATTTTTAAATGAGTTTTAGGAATGCCTTTTTCAGTCTAACTGACAAAGCAGGTTTTTGTGATCTAATGAGCTGCCATGCCTTGTGATGGACTGCCGCCCCTCCTGGGAGATTCTCTGCCCTGTGATAGGTTGGCACCCCCCTCCTGGCTTTTTCCCTGCCCTGTGATAGGTTGGCACCCCCCTCCTGGCTTTTTCCCTGCCCTGTGATAGGTTGGCACCCCCCTCCTGGCTTTTTCCCTGCCCTGTGATGGGTTGGCACCGCCCCCTGCTTATTCCCTGCCCTGTGATGGGTTGGCACCGCCCCCTGCTTATTCCCTGCACTCCTAAAGGGCTGGTGTCCCCATCTGGGTTATTCCCTGCCATGCGATGGGTTTGCCATCCCCTCCTGGGTTCCTCCTTGCATTGCGCCCATTATTATCAGGTATATATTCCAGAGACCTGTAACCCTACATGGGACAAGTGGCTGTGGAACGTGAATTAAGTGATTAATTAATCAAATTACAAACATAGAATTAGTAAATAATCATCTCTCCTGTTTACACCCCTGTCCTATTTTCAGTATTCACTATTACATTTGAGTTGGCCTCCCGTCCAGGGTGAGCACCAACCTTGTGCCATATGCTGCTGAGGAGAGGCTACCAGCCCGTTTGCTAGATGGATGGATGATGGATGGATGGATTTATTTCACTGAACAATTCAATAAGCTCTGTAATAAATATAATTAAACTGGCAGTTAACATTCTCTGGCTGTCTAAATGCTCTTCTTTTTTGTCTCGCATTCTTCACATGTAGCCTGTGTAATAGTACAGGTGTAGCTGGTCCTGGTCCCTATAAGGGAAAAACTCTATTTTATAAAAATCCGTGACTGCAATGAAAAAACTAAAAATGCAAAAACTCTTGTATTTTGGTTGCCTACTTATGCTTATGGTTAGGGCTGAGTAGGGGTTAAGTTAGCATTAGTATTTTTCCCATAGAAATGAATGAGCGGTCCCCATAAGGATATGTGTGTGTGTGTGTGTGTGTATAGGTGTTTCATTGATCACTATGACTATGCTCTAAATGATTTAAGCAGATTTAGCTTAAGTTGTAACTTTTCATGTGGAATGAACTGCAATGTCTCTGAATTAATTTAATTAATACTCATTTAGGTCAGTTCATTTACAATTCCTAATTTCAGGAGCCAGTTAATAAATCTAATTCATTTAAGAACATAAGAACTATACAAACGAGAGGAGGCCATTCGGCCCATCGAGCTCGCTTGGGGAGAACTTAACTAATAGCTCAGAGTTGTTAAAATCTTATCTAGCTCTGATTTAAAGGAACCCAAGGATTCAGCTTGCACTACGTTATCAGGAAGACTATTCCATACTCTGACTACACGCTGTGTAAAGAAGTGCTTCCTTACATCCAGTTTGAAATGTTCTCCCGCTAATTTCCACCTATGGCCACGAGTTCTTGTATTTGAACTAATGCTGAAGTAACTATTCGGTTGAACAGCATCCAAACCTGTTAGAATCTTATAGACCTGGATCATGTCCCCCCTCAGTCTCCTTTGCTTGAGGCTGAACAGATTTAGCTCAAATAACCTTTCCTCGTATGACATTCCTCTAAGACCAGGAATCATTCTTGTGGCCCTACGCTGCACCTTTTCTAAGGCCGCTTTGTCCTTTTTAAGATATGGTGACCAAACCTGTACACAATATTCTAGGTGAGGTCTCACCAAGGAATTGTATAATCTTAGCATTACCTCCCTTGACTTAAACTCCACACACCTGGAGATATACCCCAACATCCTATTGGCCTTTTTTATTGCTTCCCCGCACTGGCGAGAATGTTTACAATAATTCCAGGGGAAAGCATTTCCGGTAAGGCACTGCTCATTGACACAGATTATAAAGCTTGTTAGACTATGCAACATTATTTAGCAGGTCTGAGAGAAGGTGAGAGCTCCCCTAGTGGCCGCAGAAGTGCATTTCCCTAGAGCAGATATAATGGGTGGCAGCCTCATTGCTTTTTAATCACAACTTGGGATAGAACAACAAATTTAATCATTCTGCTCATTTAATATTTCGATTTTAATTAGGTTTAATTTTTGGATATCCATGTTTACATAATATTTAGAATCCCACTGCAGTTGAGAATGGAATGCCACAGATATTAGTCTCCACCACATATCATTGCTTGTTTTACTTCAGGATTCCTTTGGTTGTTTAAACTGATTGCTCTGTATCAGTTGGCTTTGTGTGTTTTGAGATGTATAATTGCCAAAGAGTCCTGAAAAGCTGATGGTTTAGATACCAGAATTAGTATGAGCAGGACTTAATGTGTTTTCTTATGGTGGGGATGTTAGAAGACATTGAGGTTTTTTATTCTATGTACATCCAATCTTAGCCTCCCACCCAAGATCACTCCATGGAGCACGAACCAACACACCCCACCAAGATCCGTTTTAGCTGTGGTAGCCAATATATTTGGGGATTTATGCACTTGTCCTATTCAACATCATAACAGTGAATTAAAAATAGAGGTCGACCGATATGGGTTTTTCAATAGCCGATGCCGATGACGATATAGGTCATAGTCAGGGTCAGCCGATGGCCGATATATGCTGCCGATATTTTTTGGCCGAAAATTGGACGTTTTCCCCTCTATTTGCATGATAAAATATCACATTAATAATAACAAACGATACACAAAATTTCTCAACTTAGCATTTACTGAATACTGACTTGTGTAAATTTAAATATAAACTTAAATAACAAAAACACAATAAAACTTATAAACAACTTAAACTTATAAACAATAAAGATAGCAGCATCAGAATCTCTTTAGCAGCAAACTCATTCTTCAGCTCCCAAGCTCACCAGTCTGCTGCAGATATTGCACCTGGCTTTTCCTGGTGTTGGCTTTGTGAAATGCTGCCATACAGGATTAGATTTTTGTTCAGCCATCAGACAGCAATTACTAAAACAGAAGAATAAATGCAAGGTTAGAATTTTTATTATAGTACCTTCATCTTCAATTCATTCTACAATTCCAGTATTCCATGCACATTAAAACAATTACACTCTAATACATTTTGAAGAAAAAAAAACACTTAATGCATCATGGTTTGATGAGTAGTGTAACACTAACATGTTGTTTCTGTTGTTAGCAGACAGATAGCTTAAAGCCAAATTCACAATCAGAATCTAGTGATCCCGGAAAATAAAATAAAATAACTGTCGTATTGCACAGCCTTGTATGCAAGGACAACATAAGCCCCTAGTGATTGTGACGTTGTCTACGTATACGCCCGTATAAAGGATAGACATGTTTAATGAGGAAACTAACTGCGCAAAGTCATGCACTTTTTATCTAGACGTCTGACAAATTGTTTGAATCTCCGGTCTCAAATGAAAAAAAGTTGCACAGAAGGACCATTGTCAGCATCAGCTCAAGTAAATGGTAACCACGCTTTCGAACAAACACTTTTCTCCGCCATGCATTGTTCTTAGCAGCTCTGTGTCTCCGAGGACGGCGCTGTCTGTGATCAGGGCAGAGTAACGCAACTCTCACACATGCTGCAGTATTTGAGAGCTGCCTGCTCCGCCCCACACACTCACAGAGTGAAACTCTCCGACACAAGAAAAAAAACATAACCGATAACATCGGGCTGATATGGTAATAATTAAAATGTTAACAATTAAAATGATTTTTAACGATTAAAAAACGTCTGTGAGCCCACCAATAAGCGCACAAAACGAACTCTATTAGAATCAATGATCCTTAATGTTACCTGTAAGCTACAGTTGGTTGAAGGCTCATTATCATTACCGCAGTTCCCAATAGCGTAATTCGCGTTTTCTTTTAAAGCAACATTTCATAGCAAACTACTTAAATAAACAGGTCATTGAAAGATCAGAATTTAAGCCTTACCGTTTTATCCCAGGACTCTTCCAAAACTTCTGGCTGTGGTCCTGCACAAGGCAGCATGGGTCACGTGTTCCACAGCAACAATAACACTGGGCTACCCGCAGACGTGCCTGTCTGAAATTCGGCGTAGTGCACTCGGATATCGGCCGATGCGGATACATTAAAAAATGCTAAATATCGGCCCGATATATCGGCCTGCCGATATATCGGTCGACCTCTAATTAAAAATCTACTGAATCAAAGGCAGTACCATGTCATGCTATGGAAATATACATATACATACAACTCAGGCTCTTTTCTGCAAATATAAGGCTACAAGGCCAAGTGTGGGTAATCAAAATGGCCTTACATTAACAAATACATCACCCCAAAAAAGCATTACATGAGCAATCACAGCTATTCGATTTTTTTTTTTATCTCAACAGAGAACATCTTGCAAGGTCAGTATTTGGGAGAGTTTCCTTCATGACGGTGGGTGAAATATACCACAGCTGCAGAAAAGCCCAGTCTTGGCAGAATAGCCATATTAATGAGCTCTTGAGCAAAGACCTTTACTCCCAAAGGGACAGAAAACTGTATCAGGCCATGCTGGCAAAGACCCTTGTTTCAAACCTGGTACCACTTTGCGTTGAATGCTGAAAAGGACCATTTAAATACATTAGGTATGTTATTTGCTAAACTTGGGTTTACTTTACTCATAAAAAATAATATCCCAATTTACCCAAACGAGTGAGCACAAATATTGATTTGAAATATTAATTCATGTTAATATTGAAATTAATTAATATTAATATTGAAATATTGATTTGAGTAAATCTTATAGGATGGTACTGTGACAGTGGGTAGACTATAGCTTTATTTATTTAAAATGTTTCTTAGAATTGGGTATAAAGTCAACCCAAAAAAGTGAGTGCAAATTGTTACATCATTCAATCTGAGTAAATTCTACAGTTTATTTTTTTCCAGTTCATGTACAGAATTACAGTACATTACAGTATTTTATCGACAAGGTTCTCATAAATATTGCCCAGAAAGCATTTTTTCTACAGTATTGTACTATTTTAAACAGTATGTTACTGTAATAATGTCACTGTTTATTACAGCAGGGGTGCAGATTGAACCCATGACCCTGGAGGCGTGAGGCTATAGTAGGAGCAACGGGCCACTATTCATACTGTGAGAAATGATGTATGTTTAATCATACATTGTAACTGATATGTCGTTACACTGCTTGTGTATGCTTTGCACCTTGCCTTTCTCCCTTACTTGTGTTTCTTGTTCTCCACACCTTGTGAGCTTCAACATGAACTGATTGATTGTTTTTCATAAGGCCCCAGGTTAGTTAGGTCCAGTCTCCTGGAAAATCACTAGAATGTGTCCTTGGCTTTGGAAGCTAAGAGCATCTTATTTTCAGGGAGAGCCCTGTAATATTTATTTTAATAAATTATTTTTATTGATAAACCTTCATACTGATAATCCTCTTGTAGTGGTCCTAAAAGAAAACATGACTGAAGATATTATGTTTGTTTTATCCATTTCAGTACAGACACATTTCACGATTCAGTAACCTGACTTGTCCAATAGATGGCAGTGTAGTACTTCGACTAAGACGTGCTATGGAAATTGCCGGTAAAAACGGAAAGCTGGTTTTCCATTTTAAACGTTTGTCTGACTGAAATGACCACATGTTGTACATATGTAATCGTACTATACATCTAACCTTCAGCGTTGTATTACCTACCTTAATTATCTGCAGCAATAAAATATGTACGCGTAATTGGACAGCTGCAAATTAAGCAATCTGTCTGATTTTACATTGAAGTAGGCATGGACGGACGGTAAGATGAATGCAGGAGAGACCTGTGAATAAGCTTAAAGTATACAAAAAATATGATAAAATAATACATATTTTTAAACATTTAACTGGATAACGACAGCTTCACAGTACTTATATAACCCTGCACAATTTCGAATATCATCACAGCTCCCTGAAAATTAACAGCTATCATTATAGTACAAATAAGCAGTTATCCAGACATCCCGACTCTCCCGGAAGTTCCGGGAGTCTCCCACATATTGACAGCGACTCCCTGATACCCGCAAATTGAATAAAATATCCCGGAAAGAAGAGGAAGTAAACAAGAGCATGCATGCGAGACAGTAGTGTGTGCATTGCGCACTCGAGAGACGCGCGCGTACGACGGAATGAGCGAGAGAAAGAGAGAACGTGCATATGTGTGGATCCCTGCGTGTGTGCCCTGTAGCCCGTGCTAGACAGACAGCATCCTGATTGGTTTACTTAGCAAAATAAACCAATCAGATTTCAATGTGGGCGGGCTTCTATTTAACTTCTCGAGGACCGAAGTTATCGGTTCAGTGGAGCATCATGACAGAGGGAGAGTGCCACAAAAAACGGAAATATAAAACGCATTTCACTTCAGAAAGTGTATCCATGTTTAATAAGGATGAAAATAATGTTAGCAATAGTGATTTCAGCATTGCTCATGACGGTTTAAACGACTGTAAAATGCATGTTGAGGTGAGTTTAACAAGTGTCATTTCATGTGCTGTATTATTCAGGTCTACACTAGTTAGACACTTGGTTAGTTGCTAATGCTGTCATGAAAGACTCCTTGAAGACTTTTGTAAAGAAGCAATGGGATATAATTAAGGAATTTGCATAAATGGTAAAATAATCTACTTATATTATTGTCAAAATAATACATAATATTGACCTTCGTAATTTAGTGCGCTGACTAGAGGAAATTAATGAAGAAATTAAACTGTGAAATCAAGTTTGTTGAAGTTACTGTACAGTACATCTCACTCCTTGTCGGGCGGTTGGGGGCACCTCCCTGAATTGAGTTTTTGCAGGTTGGGAAGTCTGAAGTATTCTACCTTAGGGAAGGGAGGGGGTCCTGGCTGTGAAAGTTGGGGGGCGGCGGCAGACGATCTCAGAGGCAAACTGCTGTCCACCCAAAAATGCAGGCCCCTCATGTAAGCTCACATCTACCCAAATGTTCCAACCCCAGAGGCAAGCTGCTTTCAACTCAACCCCCTGACCCCAGAGGTAAGCTCACTTCCACCCAAAGACCCTGGTCACAGAAGTAAGCTGACATTCACCCAAACCCCCAGGCCCCAGAAGGAAGCTGCCATCTACTTAAACGACCTACCCCCAGAGGTAAGTTGACATCCATCCAACTGCCTTGATCCTAGGCGAAAGCTGCCCCGGTACGTCTAGGTGATGACACTCCATCCTACAGGGTTGACATGATGCATTTTCCTGAAGCACACAGAGGACACGTCGGGTTTTAGGTAAGTGTGCTTTGTTTTTCTGTGCGTGTGTTTTATTTGGTATGGATTTTATTTATTGACATGTAAAGATTTTACTGAGCACTGTTTTGGTTGATCACTGTAGCACTTATTCATCAATATTAACATTATTAACATTTATTAGCATTTTATTTGATCTGTTGTGCTGTTTATTGTGCAATTAACCTATTTCATTCCCAGGCTTACTGATTTTATGTGTCTTGGGAAGGTGTATGATGCCGTTTTAGCCCGACCCTTGTGCAGAGTAGGGCTGCACGATATTGGAAAAAAATTACATTGCGATATTTTTTTCCAAACGATATATATTGCGATATTGAGAGCCATCAATCCAGGCTAAAGTCAATAATTACCAATAATTACATATTAATAATTTCACTAATAAGCAAGCTTCATTACAAGTGACAAAAAGGTTACTTAATATTTTATTCCAAAATTAGAACATTTCTGTAAACACAAAAGCAGAACACATTTTTAAATAAAACAGCAGCTTTACACCAACCCCCCTGATTGATTTACAACAATATAACTTAAAATAAATATATTTTTTATAAAACAACTTATAAGCATTTTGGTTCACAATCTTTTAAGTCGACTTTTCTTAGCCAAAGTGCCAAAGTAAAACAGTGTTGGTGTTGGTCATTATAATCATGGCTAAATATATGAAATAAACAAAATGAAATAAAATTTTATATATTTTGCATTAAATCTTCTAAACAGATTAGAGAACATATTCCTGTAAACAGAAAAGCTGAACACATTTAAACAGCAGCTTTGCAACACCAACCCCCCTGATTGGTTCATAACATAACTTAAATATATATTTTCTTATAAAACAACTTATAAGCATTTTGGTTCACAATCTTTTGTTTTTAAGTCAACTTTTCTTAGCAAAAGTGCCAAAGTAAAACCGTGTTGGTCATCATCATAATCATGGCTAAACAAAATGAAATAAAACCTCTAAACTGAGTATTCTTTAGCATGATCATGATCATGCATGCTGTATGCTTTGCTTACTCAAGGTTTCCAGCTAAGAATACAAGTCTATCAACCTTTGCAGGCTTGAGACAGGTTCGTTGGCAAGTGACGATGTTGCCACTAGTACTGAAAAGTCTCTCTGACGGCGAGCTTGTCGCAGGAATACACAGGTTTTTGCGGGCAAGTCTGGCGAGATGAGGAAAGCTTAGTTTGTGTACTTTCCACCATGCAAGTGGATCCTCCTCTTTGTCTGTTGGAGGTGTTAGCAGGTAAGTGTTTAACTCTGCTTCCAAAGCATCCTTTAGGGAATCACCCTTTGCTTCAGTTTCTCTCTGTTTAAAGAAGCTTCCCAATGACTTCTTTGCTTTCTTTGCCTGGGGTGCACTGGTAACGTTGGGCTCCACGTCAGTGCTGCAGCTTGATTTCTCCTGGCATTCCATCATCTGTGATACCACTCTGGCCTTAACTTGGGTCTTCTTGTCTGCACTGATGAAGTCTATCTTGAACCGGGGGTCCAAAAAAGATGCCATATCTAGCAGCTTCTGAGTATCATCATCTTCGTATTTCTCATTGAGGTAGTCCAGCATCTTCATCTTTATGTTCTTGATCAGGTCTGTGTCTTCCTCTCGCATTTCCAGTAGTGAAGTGTTGAAGAGCTGAAGAACTGGCTTTACAAAGGAGACACTGACGTATTCATCGCCTGAAAGTGCATCAGTGAAATCCAGCATTGGGCTCAGTGACTTGCTTACAGACTCCAGCACATCTGTATCTTGCCAGGTTGGAATTAGATGCCGCAGCTTCTTGTCTGCAGACAGGACCTGAGTTAAAGCCTGCTGCTGCTCTAATATCCTGCTGATCATCATCTGTCTGGAACCCCATCTTGTTTGGCATTCTGAGATGAGACAATGTGATGGTAGATTGAGTTCCTTCTGGACTTTTGCCAGGGCATCGCTGGCCTTCCAGCTGTGAGAGAAGTGGCTCACCAGCTTCTTGCAGACTCCTATAGCACGATCATCCTTTTTCACTGCATTTTCTAAGCGGAGAAAACAAACAAAACATTGCGAACTTTAATTATTGAAGCACACTGTTTTATTTCAAACAATAAATGAAGAGCTCTTTTCCAAAACGCGATAAACGGCAATAATAATTTCCTTGTTTAAAATGTACTGCAAGATACAGTTTCTTTCCAAACCCCAATAAGCGCCGAACTTAATTTTAACCTAGTGAACGTTCTCGCAATCCAACGTGGCTGCGCTCTTAACAGATGTTTGTTCATTAGGCTATAATTCCTCAAAATAAGTAAAAAAATCTTATTCTCTCTCTCTCTCTCTCTCTCTAAGTTTTCGGTGCTGATGCAGGACGCGTTCATGTACACGGCACCTAAAAGCTGTCACAAAGAACCAGCAAAAGTAATGATTAGGAATATGTAAAATATTGCAATGAGACATTTTAATTGTTTATTAATAACTGCGAACATGAAAAATAAAAGACAAAAGACTTTTAAAAAAAGACAACCATCAATTTTTGGGAAAAATGGATGGATTTATAGCGTTTTGAAAAGAAAAAAAAAATTACTTTGAATTTATCAACAACAATATAGTTGTTTGATTTAATAATCATTATTCAACATGTTCAGACTAAGCAAAAAACATTTTAACAGGATAAATTGAATATTCACAAAATGTGTGGGTCTAGGTAAAACAATTAATTTCCCTGAAAACTATTGAAATGGAGTTATCGCGTTTTGGAAAAGAGCTCCTCAAATGTGCTCATAAAACTATTTTTTGTTTAAAATTAAATGTTTAGTGTCTGTATTTTTTCTTACGTTTTAAAGCTCTACGTACACACATGCAACAAATTCATTTTACAAGTTTTGTCAGTTTCAGGACAGGTTATTAATTAAAACAGCTCAGTAAAAATTTATTTTTATTTTGGATAAAGATCATGGTCATTACTCACCAACTGCAAGATGCAGTCTGTGGCCGAAGCACTGTAGCCTGGTCCACTTGTTCAGATCGGCAGCTTTCACCATGTTCGCTGCATTATCTGTTGTTATACAGACTTGACGTGTCTCATCTAAGCCCCAAGCGGACACCGCTTCTCTCAGGGCCTCTGCGACATTCTCGGCTGTATGACTTTCCGGGAAAAATGCCGTCTGCAAACAGCGACTTTTTAGCTCGAAGTCCTCTGTGATGAAATGGACCGTCAGACTCATGTAGGGCTCCGTTGTCCTGCTGGACCACAAGTCTGTTGTAGTTGCATAGTATTCCACGTGCGACAGTTCTGCTTCAATCTTAGATTTGCATTTTTCATACAGCTCTTTTATCGCAACTTGGGAAAAATATGTGCGGGATGGTATAACATACCGCCTGTCAAGCGTTCGGATCATTTTCTTAAATCCCTCTTTGGCGACGGTATTTAATGGCAACATATCTTTAGCGATATGAAACGTTATTGCGTCTGTTATTTCTTTCTGTCGTTGAGAGCCTTTCTGGTAAGGTGTCACACTGGCAAAGGCATCACAAATATTTGTTTGTTTTGGTTGACATCCAGATTTGGCTTTGTATTCGTCGTAAAGAGCTTTGTGGTGCCGTTTTAAGTGATCAGACAAATTGGTGGTGTTTCCATGTTTTGTGGCCACAACTTTATGACACTCCATGCAAAGTACCTCTTTTTGGTCAACATCCTCCTTTTTGTAGCCGAAATAGTCCCAAATAGCTGATTTCGACTTTCTTTTTCGCACATTTTTAGCAGTGAATGTTGGCTGTGAGCGGTGAGCAGCAACACAGTGAACCAATCACTGTGCAGGCACGCGGAACGTGCATGTCACCCCAGCAACAAGCCATACAACAAACTCGTGTTTACTGTGCTACCGTTCTCTTAATACACAATGGGCTTCTACCCTTCACATCGTATGTTCCGGCGATGTGACTATCGCTCACGCGCACATCGTGATGTCGATGTCAAAACAGAATATCGTTCAGCCCTAGTGCAGAGCTTGGAAGTCTGCGGATGTGTTCCTTTTTAACCCTCTGGAGTCTTGGGGTAGGGGACACACTTTCACTAACTGGGGCATGCTCACACATTTCATTCAATATCATAAACTTAATTCCTGGCAAATAAATTATTTCTTATATATTTGGTTTGGCAACAAACTCATCTTAATCTTTGTGTACTTTGTAAATATGTCAGATTTATGTGAAGTTTGTAATTTGACATTCAAAGTATAGACATTGCAAAATGCACTTTGGAACACTCTGTGGGTAGTTCTATTGTTTAATATTATCTTTGAAAGTCTTATTGTACTGTGTTGGCATGATTTGCATAGTGTGGGAATGTTTCAGCTTTATAGATTGTGATTATGTGTTAATGTAAGTAGTACAAGCATAATATTTATTATTCATGTATTTGAGCTGATTTACATTTTGTTTTGGTATGAAAAGGTCATTTTGATACGTCCCCCATGGAGGGGACCACATATTAAACGGATTTTTGGAACAGGGAGCCGGAAGTGGGGCTTGCCCCATCTCCTCCAGGCATCGACCCGGTATTGCAGTGCTTCCGGGAACGGTGCACCTCTACTGCCCCCTGTTGTTGAAAGGCAGAACTGACTGACTGAATGGGTGACTAATAGACTGAGTGCCTCTGGATGGCCAACTAATTAGCCGCATGTGGTGTGAGGGAGGGGCCCTGTCCGTGCGCGGCCCCCATTTCCCGCCTTTTTTCTTTTTTTTTAAAGTAAGGTGACACGCTGTCGTTTGTGCGGTGGGCAGCTGTGCTGAGGTAAGGCATGACTTCATCTTTGCCTTTTGAATTTTCCCTCATGTTTGTTTAAATGATTGCTGTTTTTTGAGAGGACAGGAGGACAGGGAGGACGCCGGTGGCTGCGACGCCCCTGGGCATTCTACTCTGCGCGGGGGCGTCACGGAGGCCCGGCTAACGGCGACCCGCTAAGCGGCGGCCCCATATCGACTCGGGTCTCTCTTCGGTCTTCAGGACCGGTATACGTTTCTTCTCTTTTCTGGATTGGAAAAGACAAGAGCAAAAGTGGAAGAGTTGACGAAATGGCGTCGGATGGCGTAGCTTCTAGCGGTGGGGCGTAAAGACCTTGCATTCCAGAGCATCGCTGCGCATATGAGAGTCTGCTCCATACATCTCCGTTCAGGTAAGTCAGGTTCCGGTGTGATCACTAGACTCCATTCCTGTGTTTGTCCCTAAAGAGAACAGCCAGGATAGGAAATGCTGGAAACCCATCCCGACCGGAGTCCATCCCTTCCCGGTGACACAGTAACCCGAAAGTGTTTGTGAGTGTGGTTTATGTCAGATTAGGAGAGCTGAAATGAACCTTTTGTTGGATGATAGTCGGCGACCAAAACAAGAGCTAGATCACAGAAAAGTGTTTCAAAAGCGACAGTGTCAAAGTGAAATGCAACGCTGGATGGAAGTTTTCTAGTACTGATGAAGGATGTAGAATCAGAATCCAGATATGTTTCCATACAAGGAATTTGCCTTGGTGGTGCTTTTACATGACATTACAAAGAACATAAGAACATAAGAAATTTACAAACGAGAGGAGGCCATTCGGCCCATCAAGCTCGTTTGGGGAGAACTTAACTAATAGCTCAGAGTTGTTAAAATCTTATCTAGCTCTGATTTAAAGGAACCCAGGGTTTTAGCTTCCGCTACACTAGCAGGAAGACTATTCCATACTCTAACTACACGCTGTGTAAAGAAGTGCTTCCTCAAATTTGTTTTAAAATGTTCTCCCGCTAATTTCCACTTATGGCCACGAGTTCTAGTATTTAGAATAATATTGAAATAGTCATTTGGCTGAAGAGCATCCAGACCCGTTAGAATCTTATAGACCTGAATCATATCCCCCCTTAGTCTCCTTTGCTCAAGGCTAAACAGATTCAGTTCCGCTAACCTCTCCTCATAAGACATTCCTCTAAGACCAGGAATCATTCTCGTAGCTCTTCGTTGCACCTTTTCTAAGGCAGCAATGTCCTTCTTGAGGTATGGTGACCAAACCTGCACACAGTATTCTAGGTGGGGTCTTACCAAGGAATTATATAAGTGTATCATCACCTCCCTTGACTTAAACTCCACACACCTAGAGATATAACCCAACATTCTGTTGGCCTTTTTTATTGCTTCCCCACACTGGCGAGAGTTACCCACATTTAGCAAAGACATATGCAGAAAGGTAATAAACAATAGACTGGCAATTGGGTAATATGATAATTATATGATAATTAAGTTTATTAATGGTAGTAATGATGGTATTATGATATTTATATATGTGTGTACATAGTAATTATTGTAGTATGAATATAAACTATATAAATGGTATAATAATTTAAAGGGCTCTTAAATGGTGCCGTTATTAAGTAGCAGCCAAGTCAACTATATGTGCAAGAGTGCAATATGTATACAGAGTTTGCAGTATGTGTGCATAATGTGCAAGAGTGCAGAATATAATCATAGAGGAAGTTTATCAGTTGTTCACTGGTTATGCTGGTGGATATTTCACTGCAGCTGACGATTAATTGAACGTCCATTCAGAGACTGGTTTGGTTAATGAGAGAGACTACCTGAGGGGAGAAGCTCTTGGCATGTCTTGTGGTCTTGGTTCTGATTGCCATGAGTCTTCTCCTGGAGGGTAAGGCTTGAAAGATGTGGTGAGCAGGGTGAGATGGGTCCTCAAAGATTTTGTATGCCCGTTTCCTGATTCTGGTGATCTACAGTGTCTGGAGGGTAGGCAGGTTACTGCCGATTATTCGCTCTGCTGAGTGAATGATCTGTTGCAGTCTGGCCTTGTCTCGTTCAGTGGCTGATCCAAACCAGGCTGTGATGGAGGAGGTGAGGATGGACTCAATGATTGTAGCGTAAAACTGGGCCATCGTGGTTATAACATGTTATTTTGGATCAGGCACGGACAGTTGTGAGAGTTCATTCCGCATTAGCTCCGATAGAATAGTATTAAATACAAAGCTAAAGTCCACAAACAGAATCCTAACATATGTCTCAGGGCACTCCAAGTGTCGGAGCAAGAAATGGAGTCCAGTGTTAACTGCATCGTCCACAGGTCTGTTGGTTCTGTAGGCAGACTGTAGCCTGGGGTCAAGCGATAGGTCTGTGATGGTTTTAAGGTATGACAGCACAAGTCTCTCAAAAGCCTTCATTACCACCGATGTGAGAGCCACCAGTCTGTAGTCACTGACTGGTTCAGTGACTGGTTGAAAATATCTGTGAAGACAGGTGACTATTGATCTGCACAGTGCTTCAGAGTGGCTGGGGAGACAGAGTCTGAACCAGGAGCTTTCCTTGTATTCTGGCTACTGAAGATCTTGTTTACATCTCTGTCGTTGATTCTCCTGGGGAGGTGGCTGGACGTGGGGGGGGGGGGTGAGCTGGGTATAGTGTAGGCGAGGTGTGAAGGTACCCAGGTGTGAAGAAGGCCATTGAAAAGGTGAGGGCTGTATGATGCGCGAATGTGGCTTTTCAAACCCGCAGTAGAATTTGAACAGGTTTTTGTCACCACTCCTGTAAGCTTCATCTTTTGTTTTATGAAGCTGCCTGAGTTCAGTTGTAAACCATGGTTCGTCATTATTATAGCTGACAACAGACTTTTTGGGAATGCGAGAGTCCTCGCAGAAGCTTATGTGCCATGTTACGGTGTCCGTGTATTCATCCACGCTGTTAATAGCAGTTTTGAAAACATTCCAGTCTGTCGAGTCAAAGCATGATTTTAATTGCTCTACAGCTCCACATCTCCAGTGTTTCACTCTAGTAACGACAGGTTTAGCAGTTTTCAGATTTTGTCTGTATGCTGGAATTAGATGAATTGTTGCATGGTCAGAGTTTCCTAGTGCAGCACCAGTCATTTTCTGTCATTAAAATGTGACGTCTTTTCAGTTAGCTATTTATTTATTTTGGCTTTTTCTTATTATTATGTGTTCATTGTAATTGATTAATAAAATTATTTATTTTCATTATTATTTCTTTTACTTATCTTTGAAATGTGATTTTGACATTTTAATTTGATTGTATCCTTGTCTTTGTAAAGCACTTTGAATTGCCTTGTGCCCGAATTGTGCTATATAAATAAACATGCCTAAAATCTTTGATGATGACAATGTGCCCAGCCGGCTGTGAACTGTTCTTCGCTTTCTCCATCTTTGCATTTCTTGCATTGTGAAGATCTGCGAGCTGTTTAATTTTAGTGACCACTCCTTTTCAGGATTATGTAGTGTATGTTTAACATTAGTTCAAAGTGTGGAAGGGAAATTTAAAGTGATGGTAGGCCAGGGTTGGGAGGCATTGTGGGATTGTTCTTGTGTCTCAGGTTTTGTTGTTTTGGGGATGGTGCCGTGTGTCCTTGCCTCACAGCCACCTGCACGGAACCAGCTTTGCAGGCCACAGACCTTGGAGAACTGGGCTGAAGGGAACATCTCCGGGGGGAGAAAGGGGGCCTGCAGGAAGCCTTGAAATGTAGCTGCTATACTATGCTAGACGCAGTTTGTTGTATGGTAGCATTTGAACACACAAGCAAGTTATGTACCCATAAGGGTTGTATATGTTTACGCTGAAGTCTTTATTTAGGTAATATAGGGTTGGGGTTTCCCTTACTGATAGCGTTGTGAGCCATGCCAGCCATGGACACCGAAGGGGGGGTTGCATCTTTTTGCTGGGTTGGGAGTGGAATTTCCCTAATGTTTAGGGTTTTTGCCCTCCTTCCTAGGCTGGATAGACAGGCTTATGTGTGGGACTCATAGGAGGCCTAGGCCTAACGAGGATTGGAAGTTGAACATCCTTGAAGTAGACCAATAGAGGTGGCGTATTATGTTTGTTGTATGTTTGAAACCTGGTGTATTAGGATGAATTTGCGGACGATTACGTCACCCACGTGACATGGAATTAACTTTACTATAATATTCTGGAAAGTTGTAATTGTGGATTAATTCCGATCGCGTGTGGACTGATCGTCCTGAAATTCAGATCAATCGTCCATGATTCACCCCAAATGTCACTAGACTGCACGAACACGTTATTTAACGATCCCCTGTAAAACCTAACTTTACCATAAATAACTTGGGCTCATAAAAGAAGCCAGGATGCTTATCTTGGTTTCGGGAGATAGGGTGGGGGGTTGGTATACAGCACCCTATATTGCCTGTAGGGGGGAACAGGGAGGCGTTGCGCAAAGTCACCTGGCGCCAGGACGCCCATTGTATTGTATTATCGTAAGCAGAATCACTCGGACAAAAGGGGGAATTGGAGCACCATATATTGCCTGGGGGGAAGGGGTGAGCCTGGCCAGCTTACCCCCTGCCCACACGCAACTCTAAATTTAGTATAAAGGAAGGGGGAGATCCCAGTACTGACCGGAGTTCAGCCGTGGGATAGAGCGCGCATCGCCCGGCACTTTCTCGGAACTCACGTGTTGGTCTCCTGCCAGGACTGAAAGGGCTCCCCAGTCCATGAAGGTGGGTGATGATAGCACGTCCGAGTGTAAATAGCTTTGCAACTGCTTATGCTTTCCATTGATTGTTGCGAGTAAATTATCGCCGCTTGTGATAATATTTCGTAACTTATGTTTCCTTGCTTCTTTTATGTATTATTGCTTCTTTTCTATATATATTCATACCTTTGCACCTAATACTATTAGCTATAAGATATATATTATTTGATATCCGTTGTAGTACGAGTTATTTTGCATTGCCTTCAATATGATAGCTCAGTATTGGTGTTAATGTGAGATCATTTTGTATTACTTATTAAAGTGTATTTGAGTGAACCTAATCGTGCCTGTTTGTTCCTTCGAGAGCCCTATATCCCTCTCTCATCCATTTTAAGACACCTGGTTTACAGATGTTTGGTAACCAATCAGGACTTAGAAGTCCATATAGGGGAATTCGTCTTATAGTATATTAACCTGCTGATTTCTGAGTGCGGGGTGCATTGCGCATTGTCCCCGAGTGTGGCTGGAACACTATGCTGGATTGCTGAATAAAGAAGAAAATTTTGCTCATTACATGCGAGGTCTGGAGTTTGATTCAAGTGTGACAGAGTGAGAGTGATTATAGAGGATTATAGAGTCATAGTTGTTTGGGTTAATTCTGAGTACCACAAAAGTTTACAAGCCCTATTTTGGCAAGAGCTAATCCTAATCATTTTCATCCTTGCCGTTTAAATAATAATAATAATAATAATACATTTAATTTATAATGCACTTTATATTTGAAAGCAAATCTCAAAGTGCTACAAAATTAATTCGACCCGAATAGCTCTGTTAAAAAGATAAGTTTTAAGACCAGATTTAAAAGCATCAACAGTCTGTGGCGTCCTCAGATACTCAGGAAGAGCATTCCACAGTCTAGGTGCAGCTGCGCAAAAGGCTCGATCTCCCATGCACTGAAGTTTAGTCTTAGGAGTTTTCAAAAGATGTAATGATACAGTTTTGCTATATTCCTGAGGTGGAAATAAGATGTTTTACACAGATGTTTGACATGAGCCTCATACGACAAATGAGTGTCCATTTTAACCCCAAGGTTTATAACAGATGTTGACAATGGGATATCTTCACCAGGTAATACTGGTGATGTTAGAGGCCCTAACCTGGTGTGGGGTGCCTACTAACATAGCTTCAGTTTTAGAGCTGTTCAGCTGCAGGAAATTTTGCTTCATCCATGACTTTATCTCCAATATGGGCCAAATCACTCATGAATAGATGTGTTTGTGAGAAATTGATCTGTTTTAAGCATTTTCAATTTAAATAAATACTGCAATACTCATTGCAGAAATAGATCTTTTCCAATATTGTGCAGCCTAATAATGAAGTACTTACTACTACGAGATATCTATCAACATACGATGCAACATTCAACAGGGGGTAGTGAAGTGATTCGTGGCTGATCAAAGTGCCAATTCGATGTGGGGCAGTGATTAGCATGTGGAGAATGCTGCAGCAGTATTACAAAATCAGCAACTCTTTTAAAAATAATAGTGATATAAATATATTATTTATTAATAAGTATATAGAATCAGTACACAAAGTATAAGTATATAAAGTATATAAGTATAAAAATCTTAAGTATAAAAATGATATAAGTATAAAAATGTTATAAGTATAAAAATGTTATAAGTATAAAAAATTTAAGTAAAAAAAGTTTAAGTAAAAAAGGTTTAAAGGCCTCAGAGGACTGCTGCTCCTACTCATCAGAGTGGTTCTGATGCTTGAACTTTTTCTTCAGAGCCTCTGCTAAAATGGCAGCAAAGTCCTCTGAGGGCATGGGCGTCCCCTGCGTCAGTCCCCTCCTGGTCACTGGCGTCCCACCTGGCGACCTCAGCACTGGGCGCAGTTTAATGTGCGGCAGCTCCGCCAGAACATCCACCATGTTGGGGCCATTGGTGGGTCCTGTGCCACTTCCCTGAGGATGACTCCTCTTCTGCTTCGGGCCCTGGATATTAGCAGGCGGAGGAGGAGGAGGGGGCAGGAAACAGCTTGGAGCTGAAGTGGGGACTACAAAAGGAGTCCCAGTGGTCTCCGAACTGCTCCGGGATATATGTGGGTCAGTCAGGGCACCAGCAAGCACGGAGATCTCGGACCGGAAACGGCCCACCTTGTGTTCGAGAGCTGCAATCTTTTTCCAAACTGCCGCCCACTCGGACCCTGCCTCTGCTGCAACAGCAGCATGCTGGAGATCCCCGTGTCCACTGGGGAGGTGGATGCCACTCCCGACCTTTGCAGGGGCGTTGCCATTTATAGCAATCCCCGTTGCAACACTTGAGGATGTCTTCACAAAGCGCTGGGAAAGAAAAAAATCTCCAGTTGCAAAAAACTTTTTACATTGCGCAGTTCAAAGCAGAGGGGGCGACTCTGTGAAACAAGCGATCTTCCTTGGTCGAAAAAATACTGTATTCGGAACGGAATCAAGTCCAAAAAAAAAACAGTCTGCACACAAAGTACAGAGAGTTAGATGTCTTACTTAAACATCACACAAAATTATATTTTTTTCCATCATCCATTAACATACAGCGCAATCTCAGATCCACATTAGGCCATACTATACAGATTTCCTGAATAACATTAATATACACATATACATGTATATACTTATATATGCACATTATAAACATTTCAACCTGCAATGGTACTAACAGGGTGGCTAAACTGTATAACACCATATCACAGTCAACGTATTCCGATCAATTAGCAAGTAGCCTTATAGGTAGCTTTAGCATTTTACATACAACTACAAAAAATGATACATTAGTAAAGAAAATAATCAACCACACAATCAGCAAAGGTTCACATTCATATCCTGACTGTTTTTCCTTCACACTAATGATCCCTATACAGTATCTATATTTTCAAACAGGTAAATTGACCTACCAGGATATCCAAAAGAGAGCACTTGCACCAAAATCTTTCTATCCACTAATTGCTGCAATTGTATGCTTAGGCCGAAAAAAATAAACAGTGCTCTAAACGTTGACATCTACACAAATATATATATGTATATATACGTTTATTTCCCTAAGTTGCCGTTCACTCCTCTTTCCGCTCTCTTTACCCGCCTTCCTCCGTCTAGAAAAACCCGCCGGAAAAAAAAACTCCCACCCTACCTTTCGGCACTCAGGAACGTCTTAAAGAGACAGCTGCCCACTTTGGTATACACACACTTATTGTAAGGTTCATGTCTCCCTCTTTACAAATTACGCTCTATAATAGCTTCAAAGCCTTATGGTAGCTTTATAGACCTGGCTACATTTGGTTTTGTTATTATTATTATTATTGGTATTAGTATTATTATTTTAAGAATGAAGCTAAATAATATAGCTAATATGTCATATATGGGTTAAAATGCAGAGGACACATTTCGTCGTTGTGTGATGTGCCAAGAATGGCACTTGATCACAAAGTACAAATACTTTTTTACTTGCCAACATTCATAAGCAACGTTATTTTTCAGTACAGTTGCGGTTTTTATAAATCTTGGTGATTAATATTCGCGGAGAGCGTGGGGTTTCCATTTTTCTATAACATTTATATTGTTAAAGGAAACACAACTTAGCAAGCTGTTTAATTTTAATGACTGATTGTTTTCAGTATTAACTAGTATTTGTTTAACATTGGTTTAAAGTTGACTGCTGCTACTTTAGCAACAGCTCGGCATGTGCTCTCTGAGCTGATCCTAATCACTTTCATCCTTGATATTTCAGTCAGTCATGAATGGAGGTGTTTGTGAGAAACTGATTTATTTATTTTTTTAAAAAGATCCTTTATAAACACTCCAATACTTACTGCAGAAAATGATTTTACGCAATGTCCTGCAGTCCAGTTATGAAATACTAATCTAACAACATACAATGTGCTGCCCACAGAAACGCTGTCTGTGCGCAGCCTACTGGCAAAAAGCGGAACTACAGTTACAGCAAATAAGGCAGAACGGAAACATCGGCGTCACTCCTTGGACTGATGATAGCTTATAAACAGTTCTCAGTAATCGCTTGTGTGATTATAAATGTGCTGTGTGTTATGTCATGTATAGTGGTTAACAGGGGTTAAAGTAAAAAAAAAACTGAGCCTGAACTTTTTTTTGGGGGGGGACTTTTTTATTTGAAGGACTTACTTCAAATATTGACAAT
Source organism: Paramormyrops kingsleyae (assembly GCF_048594095.1). NCBI lineage: Eukaryota > Metazoa > Chordata > Actinopteri > Osteoglossiformes > Mormyridae > Paramormyrops > Paramormyrops kingsleyae. The sequence goes on along the minus strand of NC_132820.1, from coordinate 24,807,304 downwards.
AATAACAAAAATAAAGTACAAAAAAAACTGCTAAACAATAGCAAGTGCTTAAAGTGCATAAATAACAAGTGCTCAAAGTGCTAAAGAACTGAACTGCTAAACTGAAGATTAGAAGTGACATCAAGGCCATTATCACTTATTTTTTCTTTTTTTCTGGGTTGTAAGCAAAGTCTTGCAAACTCTTTCTTTTTAAGATATTTGGACCAGAAGATGGAGCTGGTACAGTGGAGGAGGATGAGGCTATGGCTGGTCCAGATGATGAGGATGAGGCTTTGGCTGGTCCAGAGGGAGGGAGAAAGAGTTTGGCTAGTCCAGAAGAGTCTGGTCCAGAAGATAAGGATGAGGTTTTGGCTGGTCCAGAGGATGAAGATGATGCTTTGGCTGGTCCTGAGGATGAAGATGAGGCTTTGGCTGGTCCAGAGGATGAAGATGAGGCTTTGGCTGGTCCAGAGGGAGAGAGAAAGAGTTTGGCTGGTCCATAGGAAGTTGAAAATGGTCTGAATGGTCCAGAGGAGGAGGCCGAGGGTCTGGCTGGTCCAGAGGAGGTTGAAAAAGGTCTGGATGGTCCAGTGGAGGTTGGTGAGGGTCTGGATGGTCCAGTGGAGGTTGGTGAGGGTCTGGCTGGTCCAGAGGAGGTTGAAAAAGGTCTGGATGGTCCAGTGGAGGAGGATGAGTGTTTGGCTCGTCTAGAGGAGGCTTTGGCTGATCCAGCGATATTCCTGGCCTGCCGTATGAGTTTGTTTGCCATCTGTGATGGCCGAATCCTTGCTGCCTCATTCACCCTTTTCTTCTTTTGTGCCTGTTCTGCCTCTTTCTTTTTCTGCAGATGTTTTTGATATGTTTGATACGATGACAGGCAAGACCACCTTAATGGCTGGTCTATTGTCATTGTCGATGCTGTCCACTCCCTTGCTTTAATCGTGGATTTTACAATTGCAAGGCTCTCATAAGTTTCCACATTCATGGAGCATCTGTCTGCTTCAAGAATATCATCCATGAGATTAAATGATCCCTCAACCAGGGGGCCTGTGAAAATGCTAAGTAGTGCTTTGACCAGCTGACCCAGAATGGGAAATCTCACACCTCTCTCTGGATTTTTCATGGATACAACTCTGCTCCACCAATCTACATCAACTCGGCCTTCTTCTTCAATGTAGTTCTGGGCACACGTTACCAGGTCCACCTCTATTTGGTACGCCCGTATCTCTTCCTCCACCTGACCAATCTCTTCTGGTGCGACCACATTAGGCAAGGCCTCTCCTGATGTGATAAAAGCCCCACAGATGGAGTCATCTTGAATCAGAGAGGGAGTGAGTGCAGAAAGTGAGGTGATTATCTTGTTGTCCAGAGGAAGGTTTTTGAGAAGGAACTCTGATGACTTCATGAACCCTTCTCTGAGAGAGTTGTAAATGTTTCTCACCCATATCAGCCTCTCCACACGGGCCTTGTTTAGTGCCGAGTAGCAGTATCTTCCAACAGACAACCTTTTGTCTTATAGTTGCAAATCTTTACTCCGGACATCAACCTTGATGATATCCTTTGTGCTCAGTGGGATGGCTTCCGGCTTCATAAATTTGCTGAGGAGCTCTCGAACTAGGGCCACCATCTCCACGTGCAGCAAGTGCGCCATTGGTTTTTCATGTTGCATTTTTTTCAAAAATCCCTGAAATGTTGAAAGTATGCCTGCAAACGTTAAAAAAAAAATATTTTTATTTGACATTTTCACATGTGTAAAAAAACCCAACAAGAAAACAGAATTAAAGACAAGTTGCATACAGTTCAAATAAATAGCAGTGTGTTTTAAAAAAGTGAATAAAGTATAAATACTTTTAATAGCTTTTATTTCCATATATCAGATGTAATGGAAAAATTACTCCAAATCAAATTATTAATGAATTTGACCAGGTCTGCAGTTTTTTTTACTGGAAGCAAAGGAAACAGAATATGAATCTGTTCCCAAAAAAAAAATAAAAAATTGCAGTGTTGAGATTTTTCAAACACTTTCTGTTAAAAAACAGATATATACTGTATTCCATTTATACAAAGTTTCTCTGTTAAATTACGTCACATGAGTCAATAAACAGTTTTTTTTTGTAATTGTAATAAAACATTTCTGTAATTTAAAAAAACAGGGAAAACACTGTCAAATTCATTGGCAAAAACTGTAAAAAAAAATATCTTTTTTACAGTGTAGTACATGTCAATAATACATTAAAATTATTGCACGTTTTAATGTCATTAAAACTTGTGGTTTTTATTTTTATTGGGGATGTTCTTATACTGAAGTGTTGACAGACAGTTATTTGGTTAGTAAATCCTTCTCAAACAGGTTAGTTTAGTTAGGGTTTCAAATCTTATATTTATATTTCCAAAAATGTCCCTGACCGCTAAAACGGCGGTGTAATTTGCCGGGGTTTCCACGATAAAATATGTTGAGTGGTGGGAGACTGGCGATGCGAACGGAAATCCGGGACTAATCAATACGGACAGTTTTCTTTTTAATACGGCGTGAACCCGTAATAAACGGGACGGTAGGCAGCCCCCCCCCCCCCCCCCCCTCCCCCAGAATACTGAGTGTGGACGGGGGCTGGGAACCCTTACGGTAATGTATGGTAAAATGTTTAAGTAATTTGGGGCATTGCTTTCGGAATCAGGTAAATGTTTCAAGCTGACTATTACATTTTTAAAAAACAATGTTGCATAGAATAAAAATAAAATACTCTTAGTTTCATCAGTGTTAACACAGTTCTTGGTAGCATTCATCTGGGTTTTCGCTTGTTGTGGAGCGCTGTTGTTTCCTATTTGATGTTAGTTATAATTTGGTGTCATTTGCTGTTTATTGTGCATATGGTGTATTGGGTCATTCCATGTCAAATCGTCACACTTTCGAACCTCATTGTCATGGATTTTAATGAAACTTGGCATGCTGATTTGGTCACATGAGTAACTCATGAAACTGAAATTGGGCGAGTCTTGGATCAATATTGTGGGAGATTTAAGCGAACAAAGTTTTAACTTTTTCTGGGGGAACTATGACTTTGACTGGCTATATTTACCTTAATATAAGCTGCACAGAAATGGTCCTCATATTGTTTTGAAGCTATTGTCCAGCTCGATCATGTGCCTTAAAATTCAATAAGAAAAAAACCTATATTTCAAAATTGATCAATTTTTTAATAAAACTAGCTAATAATATCATGAACATATCCAGAAAATTTGGTCTTTGGTTTTTAAGTCGTTGCTGAGATATCTTGACGTAAAGGTAGCGTCACACAGTTTCATATCACTAATGGGCCTTTTTAATGGCAGCCAAACTGTCAGTAGCCCTAGAAAGGGCTACTTGGGAAAATAAGGAGATATCAGAAAGGGGTAAATTTGAGGGGAATGCCTCTGATGGTGAGATGGAGGGGGCAGAGGCTGCTATGGATGTAATGCATATGGTAAATGGAGGTGAGGAGAATGGATGTGAGGTGGGAGTGAATGTGGAGGAGGTTAAGGGAGAAGGAGAGAAAAGAGAGGGAATGTTTTGGGATATACTTTGTCACAAGGAGGCAGATCATTGCTGGAAACCATTCAGGAAGAAGGATGTGAGGAAGAAGAAGAAACTGATGTGATGTTTCAGGAGGCACAAGACACTGAGGATGCCCAGTTGGACAGATGGCGTCCATGTGGCTGGTGTAAGGTGGGGTAGGAGGCTTCTGAACCAGGTGTTGGGCTTTAGGGCACTTGTGTATTGTGCTTGTTTGTTACAAATGAAATAATTAAGCTTATAAACTGAACATAATATATTTTAAAGGTACATGTTTATATCACTATCTACGTGTAAATGGAGCAGACACAGGAAAAATGTACTGAAGACCCTTGAAATGATATTTATTCCTGATGTGAAATTGCTGTTTTTGTTTTAGATTCCAAAGTTAACCTTTTATTTAATTTATCCCTTTTTCCCAAATAAAATGATGCATTTAGTTATAATCTATATTATTTTGATTTGGGGTCAGAAGTTCCAAAATCACCAGGTAAGTTAATTGATTTTATGTGTTTTAACTCCTAGACAGATGTAAATGATAAGCTCTATTTTTAAATAATTTATTGTCTTTTTTTTTTTTTTTTTAAATTAAAAATAGGATCCCTCATGGACCAAGACTTCAAGGGCATTTGTACAATTCACCTGTAACTGGATCTGCAGTCTTTTTCTCCCCACACCCTCTGCTTGTTCCCTTCTTCTCTTTTGTCTTCACTCCAGGAGAGCTCCTCAGACATCTCCAGCCTGTAATTCCTGGGAAATGCCACCTGCCACTCACCCTTGGAGGCGTAGCCCATTCTCAGGATCTCATACGTCAGCATTCATCACAGAGTCACAACGCCTGCAAACATCTGGATAAAAGCAAGAGCCCGTTTTTTGAAACGTACACATTAAATTTTCCTCTCTTTACCATTTTATTCTTTTAAGCTTCATTCTGTTTAATTACATTTAGTATGGATTAAGGCACAGGCCCGGAGGACATTCCCCCGGAGGACATGGAGTGGGACCCTCCAGTTCTTGCCCTATGTCCCAGTCCGTGGTGTCAGCCCCGTGACCAGAGTTTCCCCAGCCGAGGAGGTTATCGCCGCGACAACGGCAGGGTCAAAGGAAAACTGGTCGGGGGCTCGGCTCCAGGAGGAAAAATCTGGGGTATGCTTCCCAGACTTACCACCTGATCCCGGCTCGGTCCAAGGGGGTCTTTCGGGGACCCCATCCATTGGTTCCCGAAAGGAACCACCTGCGGTTTCCTCCGGCACTGGTACTGGCCTGTGCTTTTGTTCTGCAGGGTCCAAGGTGTGGTCCGGTTCCTGTCCTGCCTGCTCCTCGATGCCCTCCGGCTCTGCCGACCCCTCGCCGTCTACCGATGCTGTTCTTCCCTCGGCTGCCGCAGACAAGAGGAGCTCGTCCTTCTACAGGCCCAGACAGGACTCCGAAGGTCCCCCTGGCCGCGACCCTTCTGCGGCACCTCGGAGCTTGATCTGTAGTCTTGCTTCCCCGTGGCTCTCCCTGGTTTCACCTCTTAGCCCGATTTCACTCTTCCAGCCCCCACTCCAGTCACTCTTGCTTCCCACTTTAGGTTCCCCCTGGCTCCCTCTCCTGGCCCTATTCTTGTTGCACATTGCTTGTCTGGTTGTGTCCTGCCCTGTCTGTCCTGTGTCACCTTTGGTCCTTTTGGAGTCCAATCCCTCCCTTTGTCTCCTTCTTCTGTTTCCTTTGTTGCCACTTGCCCACTGACACCCGCTGTTTGTCTTTTGGTCCCTAGTCTGCATCCCTGCCGGGTTACCTGGCCTGTCATGAGTTGTGTCCTGGCGGTTTGTCTCCCCTGCTGTCCTTGGTTTTACCCTGGTCTGTGTGTCCCCTTAATGATGCCTTTGCACCAGGAGGGCACAGGATTGGGGGATGGGGGGGTGTTACTGTCATGGCCTGCCCGTCCTGTCAACCTTACTCTCCAGTTCTCCTCCCTGACGTGGCCCTAATGAGCCACGCTTGGTCTTTATTAGTCTCACCTCATGTTCCTGTCCTTCTGTCAGTAACTACCAGCTGCCTTGTGTTTTCCCATTCCTTAGTTTGGTAAAGTGCCCAGGCCAATGTTCTCCAGTTCTGTCCTTGTCTGTTTGCGTCTCTGTGCCCAAGCCTGCCTGCCAGAAAAGCTCCCCGCAAAGGGGGTTCTGCCCTACAGCTTGCATTTGGGTCCTACTTCCCACCGGTCATGTGACAGAGGAATACAAGGTTAGTGCCAGGCAGAAATTAATAGCCTATCTTTGATTTTGCATCCATTTGGTAACTTGTTGAAGTTATCTGATAGTTCTCTCGATGCCAAAGACATATGATTCTTGTGTGTGCATTATGCATATCCAAAGTTAACGCATGTTGTGTTTATCTTACGCCGTACATGACTCATTGTCGTTATGGACAGTAAGCACTTTATGTCAGTTATCCATTGCTCCTTTTCGTTATGCTATACAGCTGCTTTATACATGTGGAGACTTATATGCACACACATTTTTCACATTCCACTACTTTCACACATTTTACTGTCATCGTACTTCTCTTCTGATGCCATTTTATTTATTTGTTTGTTTATTTGTAACCTGGTAACTGCACACTGAATCTTCTTATATTTGTACAATGACACCAAATCTTATTTGGTAATCATGAATTACCAAAACCTTAAATACACAAGGATAGACTCAATTATTGCTGAAAAAATCTACGCAGAGATATAAAAATGTAATATTCTCATCAAAATCACATGCAGAGCAAAAAATGTAGCCAGTAACTATATACTGCTCTTCCAAAAAAACAACCTTTAGGTTCAAAACGATATCCATCGAGAAAAAAAATATATCCTCCTTGTATCGACAGGAATACTTTATCTGCATTGTAAAATAGCATAAATAATTTATGACAAAACAAAAAGCTTTTAAATTTACTGTACATGATTGTTAGCAAAATCAGAAATGTCAGTGTGGTAAGATCATGTACTTTATATAGTCAGTCAGTCAGTCAGTCAGTCAGTCAGTTCTGCCTTTCAACAATAGGGGGCAGTAGAGGTGCACCGTTCCCGGAAGCACTGCAATACCGGGTCGAATAGTGGAGCGGATGGGGCAAGCCCCACTTCCGGCTCCCTGTTCCAAAAATCCGTTTAATATGTGGTCCCCTCCATAGGGGACGTATCAGATATTAAACTGATAAAACAGATTTTTTTTTTTCAGATCCAAATACTTTATTAAACAGTTCTGCACAATTATGTACATCGACACAAACACATTAAAACATATAATAGAAACTGCACTTAAAAAATTGGCACTGTCAACAAGGGAATTAAAAACATTTTCCTACTAAAACAATGATATTCAGAAATAGTCATAATATAACAGGCTGAAATTTTCCCACATCATACAAGTGAATGCCAATACAATAAGACATTACTGAAAATATTTTAAAATAGTGTTAAACAAACTATCTGCAGAACCATTCACCATAAAATAAGCAAAAAAAAAAGCAATAAAAGCAACCAATATATTTACACACCATTAAAATCTAAGTAAACACATATGGCCATTTATACAATTAAAATGTCATCTCAAATGCATGCTTTTGATGCAAGATGAGCATCCTGGTTTCTTTTTATGAGCCCAAGTTATTTATGGCAAAATTAGGTTTTACAGGGGATCGGTAAATAACATGTTCGTGCAGTCTAGTAACATTCGGGGTGAATCATGGACGATTGATCTGAATTTCAGGACGATCAGTCCACATACGATCAGAATTAATCCACAATTACAACTTCCCAGAATATTATAGTAAAAGGATTAATTCCATTCCACGTGGGTGACGTAATCGTCCGTGAATTCATCCTAATACATGCCCCCATTGTTGTAAGTGGCATATTCATCCCGCAACCTTCTCTCCAGCTGCAGAATGGAGAATTTCTTCTCCATCCTGCGCTGCTTGCTATACTGCATGGAGAAGGTTCGGATCCTGTCCTTCACACTCTCCCACCATTCGGCCACAGAGGGGAAGGTAGGCTTGTCCTTCTGCCACTCGGAGAAGTGATCTAAGAAAAGGTGTCTAAAATCGCTCTCCTCCAGGATCTGCAGGTTCATTTTCCAATAGCCGCCCCCATATACAGGAGCGTCTATGGAGGCAGTGGCCTCCACTGCCAAGTGGTCAGTGGGCCACTGTGGGGAGAGGGACACCTTTTCAAAAACAACGGGGGGTGAAGCTAAAATGTAGTCGATGCGACTGCTGGCTCCGCGACTATTATGCCAGGTGAAGCCCGGCATGCTGGGGTTGCATGTTTTAAAACCATCCACAAGTTTAAAGGAATGAATAAAATGGCGAAAATGCCCTGAGCTGACATCCTCTCTACCCTCCAACGCGATGTTAAAGTCCCCTCCTAAAATCAAGTGTCGATCTGTGACACAGAACGGGGACAACTCTTCAGAGAGAGTTATACGGGACGAGGCCTCCACTGGAGCGTAGATGCATATGGCCCGGAGGCACTGTCCCCTCCATGTGGCGTCCACTCCCAAAACCCTGCCTTGAAGGACGGTAAATTAACTTACTTCCTCAAAGGCGCGGTCGCCAAAAAGAATCCCGACGCCTGAGGAGTGGACACCACCTACACTCCAGTAGGATCTACCCCTCTTCCATTGTCGTGAAAAGAGAGCCTTGTCCCGCTGGTCCCGGAGGTGGACTTCCTGCAGAAAACAAATGCTGAAGGGAAAGATGCCAGCTGATTAAAAACCAACGTGCGTTTTAAAACGTTCCTCAAACCCCTGACATTCAAAGTGACAATATTAATATTGGCCATGAAATATTAAAATGATCAAATACAATTAAAAACAACAAACTAATTAGACAAAATGTAGATATTAAAGGAATTCAAACAGAAAAAACAGACCATAAGATAAGCCTTTATGCAGATGACGTATTACATTTTCTTAGGAATTCTCCAACCTCTCTTCTGAAGACAATATCACTTATAGATAAGTTCTCATCTATATCAGACTACTCCGTCAACTGGAGCAAATCAACAGTTTTGCCTTTGAATTGTAGTATCCAAAACACAACTACTACTCCTTTACAGTCAGGTAACCTTAGATACTTAGGCATAAATTTTTCCACCAGACTCTCAGATCTAGTACAGATGAATCATATTCCTTTGTTAAAAAAAAGTGGAAGAGGATCTTGTGCAGTGGAAATCTCTACCTTTATCACTCATTGGAAGAGTTGCCACCATTAAAATGACGGTCCTACCTAAAATCAATTACTTGTTCTCAATGATCAATAATAAACCCTCTATGGCTTGGTTTAAATCACTAGACTCAAGCATCTTGTCATTTTTATTGAAGAACAAACCATCACGAATTAGCTAGAATACTCTGCAAAAAGCCAAAGGTAATGGTGGTCTAGAACTACTGTACCAAGTTTCTATCACTACTTCTTAGCCAACAGACTGCAGTATATAACAAATTGGATCAAATCAAGCCCGGTAGATAGTCCATGGCTGGACTTAGAACAAGCAATCTGCGGAGAAGTAAAATTGTCTGATCTGCCTTTTATAAGTGTTTTAAGAGCCTTAGTATTAACACCTCATTAACAGCCTGGTGGGACTTTTTTTTAAATAACTAGGTCTCCACTTATCCCCTGCAAATTAACACCCATTTGGAACAATCCAGATATTTGCCGAAAAAAGATAAAATTGAGCTTTCCCTTATGGCATGATAAAGGGATTAGAAATCTTGAACATGTTATGCAAAACGGGAAATTGATTTCATTCGACGAACTAGTCTCAAAATACGGAATTAGCAACAGTAAATTTCTTGAGTACCAGCAATTCAGGCAAGGTTCAATCTTAATCAGTTTAACTTAGAAATACCTCCATGGGTGCTAGAATTTTTAAATCTTTCTAGCCCCAAATTATTGCAAAAAATGTATAAGTTATTGTCAAAAATGGATGACTCAATTTCCCTCCCAACCTCAAAATGGGAGCAAGATCTATCCATCGATCCAGATCAAAACTTTTGGAAAGAAATATGTTTAAACACCTTCAAAATGACTAAAAACCCCAACTTACAGCTTATACCATACAAAACTCTGCATAGAGCTCATTATACAGGACAAAGGATGTTCCAAATGGGCCTTATACACTCAAACCTATGCACCCACTGCTCAGGTAACTTTGTGGAGAACTACATGCATGCCATATGGTCCTGCACACCGGTGCAGAAGTTCTGGCAAAGGATATGTGAAGATCTATGAATTTGGTTTAATTGCTATATCCCAACCTCACCTACATTGTGCATTTTAGGTGATGCAAGTGTATTAGATATGGGCGGCTAGTGGCTTCTTGGAGCTGGGGGGGCTGTGGCTGCCATCCTGTGATGTCTGGGTGTCTGCCCTGGCTGGTGGTGTGGGGGGGGGCTTGGGCGGGTGCTGCCTGGCAGTCATGGGGCGTGGGGTCTGGGGTACCGGTGGTGACGGGGGCTGGCCCTGGGATGGGTGGTTGGCCTCTTCGGTGCGGGCTTGGGTGGGGGGTCTGGTGCCCGGGGCCTGGCCGTTTCCTCGGTGGGTGCCTTCCTGCGCGGGGGTGGCCTGTGCTCCCTCCGGGGCACTGCCGGGGGGGGGGTGGGTCAGTCCGTGTCAGGAGGTCCAGCCTGTGCTGTGTGGGGGGTGGCATGTCTCGAGCCCGGGCTGGTCTGCCACTATTTGTCGTCGAATGAGTGGGTGACTGAGTACGGGCTGCCCTTCGGGGTGGGGGGGGCTAGCTCTTGGCGTCGGCACTGCTCCGGGATGTTGTCGCCGGGGGCCTCGGGTCCGCTCCTTCCCATGTAGCGGTGGGGGGCTGGGGTGCCTACTGAGCCAGCTGGCTCTCTTCTGCCGGGGGGTAGTAATCTCCCCCCTGCTATTATGAATCCCAGCCCCTCTCCTCCTTCACTCACACAACATGCCACGCACACATGTAGGATCTCGGGGTGGGAATGTGCCGCGCACGCACTGATGGGGCCATTCACATGGCCTTACTCGCTGTGCGGCGCGGCCCTCTGCCTCCCCTTGTTTTAATTGCACTTTAGTCATCACATATCAGTATACACACAGGGCCTTGGGGGGTGGGGGCACTACTCAGAGGTTGGTAGGTGGGGCCGCTGAGGTGGCCTCACTCACCTCTTCACTGCTGCCCGCCCCTCAATTTTACTCACACCATATACATTGAGGGTCTTGGGGGGGTGATGGGGAGGAGAGCTGTTTGCAAGCAGCGCTCCTCCTCGCTTCCCCCGTCAATTTTAAATCCATCTTAAGTTTCTCAACAGTCATACTCATCCCTTACATCACATACACTCACATGCACCAACACATGCATCCAACACTCCACCTCTCACACAGGTGCGTGGGGGAGGAGAGTGGGCGGGTCTTCCTACACCCCTGCTCCCTGCCCGCGATGGTGGGGGGGCACTCGGGTAGTCGTCCGGCTGGCGGCGCCCTGGGGTTGCGGTTGGCGCTGGGGGTGGCGTCCGTTCCCCCGCATGGTGGAGGTTGGTCCGGAGTGGATGGGCTTATGTCTTTTTGTCTCTGTGTATGTTGTGTGAGTGGGTGTATGGTCTATGTGTATGGCTGAGAGGTGTGTCTGTGTGGGCCTGGGTCCGGGGCTAGCTGCTCCTTCCTGGGCGCGGCTGCCTCCTTGGCATGGTTGCTGGCCCTCCTCCCCGGGTGGTGGCCTGGGGGGGGCTCGGGCCTCTCTGGCGCGGGTGGGGCTCTCTGCCGGGGGCCGGCCGTCTCCCGGCCGCTTGGGGTCCTGGCCCGTCACCCTCGCGGGGTTGCCTCTGGTTCTCGTGCCCTTTTGGCTGCGGGGGCTGCGCCTGGGACCTCCCTCCTCCTCCTGCTGGGGTGGGGACGCGGCTGTCGTGGGAACGTGGGGCCTTGGCTCTTCCGTGGAGCTGTGTGACGGTGTGCAGTCGTAGGTCAGCAGAGTAAAGAGGAGGGGGCTCAACACACATCCCTGAGGGGCCCCCATGTTAAGAATGATGGTGCTGGATGTTACTGCCGACCCGTACTGCTTGTGGTCTTCCGGTAAGGAAATCCAGCAACCGGTTTCACAGTGAGGTGTTGAGCCCCAGCTGGACCAGTTTTTGAGTGAGCTGTTGGGGGATTATAGTGTTAAATGCTGAACTGAAGTCTATGAACAGCATTCGGACATATGAGTCTTTTTTATCCAGATATGTGAGTGCTGAATGGAGTGCAGTGAGGATGGCGTCATCGTCGAGTGGTTGGGCCGATACGCAAACTGGAAGGGGTCCAAGGAGGGGGGCAGGACAGACTTAATGTGCTGCACGACTAGTCGTTCAAAGCACTTCATTAAGATGGGAGTAAGTGCAACAGGGCGGTAGTCGTTAAAGCAGGAGGGAGATTACTTTTTTGGGACTGGAATAATGGTGGTGGTTTTGAAACAAATGGGGACGATAGCCTGGTTGAGTGAGATGTTAAAGATGTCTGTAAAGACATCAGTGAGTTCCACTGCACAGTCTCTCAGTACGCGACCAGGAATGTTGTCAGGACCCGGAGCTTTGCGTACGTTGACCCTGCTGAGGGATCTCCTCACACTGTCTGGGGACAGTCATCACCTGGTCACCAGGAGAGGGAGGGGTCTTCTGTGCACTGGTGCTATTCAGCAGGGAGATGGTGCTATCACAGGTCTGTGGTGGGGGCTTGTAATCTGTGATGGCCATAGGCTCCATGTGTCTCTGCTGTCTTTGAAGCGATGGGATATTCCTCTGGAGTACTGTCTCTTAGCCTCTCTGATGCCACGGGACAGGTTGGCCCTAGCTGTCTTCAGGTTTGCCTCATCTCCAGCTCTGAAGGCAACGTTCCGAGCTTTCAGCAGCCTGTAGACCTCCCCTGTCATCCATGGCTTTTGGTTGGCACGGACAGTGATGGTTTTCGTGACTGTTACATCCTCAGTGCATTTGTTAATGTAGGCTGTAACAGTCTGTGAGTACTCCTGGAGGTCAGTGGTGTTGTCGTATGTGGCAGCCTGCTTAAACATACTCCAGTCTGTGGTGTTAAAGCAGTCCTGTAAAGCCTCTGAAGACCCTTCCGGCCACACTTGTATCTGCTTCCGAACCGGTTTGGTGACTTTAATGAGCGGTCTGTAAGCATGCATTAGCATGACAGTAATGTGGTTTGAGGCACCGAGCTGGGGGAGGGGGAAAGCCTTGTAAGCTCCTCTTTGGGTGGTGTAAACAAGGTCTAGTGTGTTATTGATACATGCTGGTACAGTTCATTCAGTGCCTCCCTCCTGTTGCTGCCATTGGAGGTGGGAGGGATATACCCAGCAAACAACAGTATAGCTGTATATTCCCTCGGTAGATAGAACGGCCGGCACTTAATAACCATAAACTCCAACACTGGTGAACAGTATTTGCAGACCGCAACAGCATCGCAGCACCAGGCGTTGAGCCATGTTTCCAAGAACACAAAAACACAACAGTCCTTTACATTCCTCTGAGATGAACATAGTAGTCGGATGTCGGCCAGTTTCTTATCCAATGAGCGTACGTTGGCCAGACCGATGGAGGGGATAGCGGGTTTGTGTGGGCAAGCCACCAGCCTAGCTCGGATACCTCCGCTCTTACCCCTCTTCTGCTTCCTCTCACGCCGCTTGAGGCACCTCCATTTTGGGCGAGGTGCAGGAGTGGGGGTCGGTGATTGAGTAGGCCTGCGGAGCAGACCCAGATCATTCAGCTCTTCGGCATCCACAGAGTCTAACTTAAAAAGTTTGTTTCTGCCGATGTTGAGCAAAAATGTTCGCCTATATACGGGCTTAAGAACAGATAAACGCGACAAAGACGTACAAAAACACTGCAACTTCCAGGACGAAAAACACGAAAACACTGTTTAGTCGGGAGAGAGAGAAGCCGCTGTTGCAGCAGAGGCAGGGTCCGAGTGGGCGGCAGTTTGGAAAAAGATTGCTGCCCTCGAAGACGAGGTGGGCCGTTTAAGGTCTGAGATCTCCGTGCTTGCTGGTGCCCTGACTGATCCACATATATCCCGGAGCAGTTCGGAGACCACTGGGACTCCTTTTGTAGTCCCCACTTCAGCTCCAAGCTGTTTCCCGCCCCCTCCTCCTCCTCCTCCGCCTGCTAATATCCAGGGCCCGAAGCAGAAGAGGAGTCATCCTCAGGGAAGTGGCACAGGACCCACCAATGGCCCCAACATGGTGGATGTTCTGGCGGAGCTGCCGCACATTAAACTGCGCCCAGTGCTGAGGTCGCCAGGTGGGACGCCAGTGACCAGGAGGGGACTGACGCAGGGGACGCCCATGCCCTCAGAGGACTTTGCTGCCATTTTAGCAGAGGCTCTGAAGAAAAAGTTCAAGCATCAGAACCACTCTGATGAGTAGGAGCAGCAGTCCTCTGAGGCCTTTAAACCTTTTTTACTTAAACTTTTTATACTTATAACATTTTTATACTTATAACATTTTTATACTTATATACTTTATATACTTAAACTTTATATACTTATACTTTGTGTACTGATTCTATATACTTATTAATAAATAATATATTTATATCACTATTATTTTTAAAAGAGTTGCTGATTTTGTAATACTGCTGCAGCATTCTCCACATGCTAATCACTGCCCCACATCGAATTGGCACTTTGATCAGCCACGAATCACTTCACTACCCCCTGTTGAATGTTGCATCGTACTGTATGTTGATAGATATCTCGTAGTAGTAAGTACTTCATTATTAGGCTGCACAATATTGGAAAAGATCTATTTCTGCAATGAGTATTGCAGTATTTATTTAAATTTAAGCCGCAGCGTGTGCACGCGCCGCCATTTTGGGAGAGAAAAAAAAATTAAAAATTTAAATTCGAGTTCTGAGGTACCACTGTATCCTGTAAACTTTAGAACGTGAAACGGTCGGCTAAGTTGACCTCGAATGGTTCTGCGTGCTCATTGGTTGTTGCTACGTATATCTGGAAGCAGAAGCTGTAATTTTTATTTCTCTCGGTCTTGATTTGGGTGATCTTCATTTACTGTTTGTGTTCCATTGCTTTAAATAATGTCTGCAATGGCTCCTTTCAGTCACTTGCGTGGTTTTCTACACACCTGTCTGGGATGCTTTAAGCGTTCCAGCTTTCGTGTGCGCAAGCCCACTGCACCATCCTCGACTGTTGCAACGGGGGTTGCTATAAATGGCAACGCCCCTGCAAAGGTCGGGAGTGGCATCCACCTCCCCAGTGGACACGGGGATCTCCAGCATGCTGCTGTTGCAGCAGAGGCAGGGTCCGAGTGGGCGGCAGTTTGGAAAAAGATTGCTGCCCTCGAAGACGAGGTGGGCCGTTTAAGGTCTGAGATCTCCGTGCTTGCTGGTGCCCTGACTGATCCACATATATCCCGGAGCAGTTCGGAGACCACTGGGACTCCTTTTGTAGTCCCCACTTCAGCTCCAAGCTGTTTCCCGCCCCCTCCTCCTCCTCCTCCGCCTGCTAATATCCAGGGCCCGAAGCAGAAGAGGAGTCATCCTCAGGGAAGTGGCACAGGACCCACCAATGGCCCCAACATGGTGGATGTTCTGGCGGAGCTGCCGCACATTAAACTGCGCCCAGTGCTGAGGTTGCCAGGTGGGACGCCAGTGACCAGGAGGGGACTGACGCAGGGGACGCCCATGCCCTCAGAGGACTTTGCTGCCATTTTAGCAGAGGCTCTGAAGAAAAAGTTCAAGCATCAGAACCACTCTGATGAGTAGGAGCAGCAGTCCTCTGAGGCCTTTAAACCTTTTTTACTTAAACTTTTTTTACTTAAATTTTTTATACTTATAACATTTTTATACTTATAACATTTTTATACTTATATCATTTTTATACTTAAGATTTTTATACTTATATACTTTATATACTTAAACTTTATATACTTATACTTTGTTTACTGATTCTATATACTTATTAATAAATAATATATTTATATCACTATTATTTTTAAAAGAGTTGCTGATTTTGTAATACTGCTGCAGCATTCTCCACATACTAATCACTGCCCCACATCGAATTGGCACTTTGATCAGCCACGAATCACTTCACTACCCCCTGTTGAATGTTGCATCGTATGTTGTTAGATATCTCGTAGTAGTAAGTACTTCATTATTAGGCTGCACAATATTGGAAAAGATCTATTTCTGCAATGAGTATTGCAGTATTTATTTAAATTTAAGCCGCAGCGTGTGCACGTGCCGCCATTTTGGGAGAGAAAAAAAAATAAAAAATTTAAATTCGAGTTCTGAGGTACCACTGTATCCTGTAAACTTTAGAACGTGAAACGGTCGGCTAAGTTGACCTCGAATGGTTCTGCGTGCTCATTGGTTGTTGCTACGTATATCTGGAAGCAGAAGCTGTAATTTTTATTTCTCTCGGTCTTGATTTGGGTGATCTTCATTTACTGTTTGTGTTCCATTGCTTTAAATAATGTCTGCAATGGCTCCTTTCAGTCACTTGCGTGGTTTTCTACACACCTGTCTGGGATGCTTTAAGCGTTCCAGCTTTCGTGTGCGCAAGCCCACTGCACCATCCTCGACTGTTGCAACGGGGGTTGCTATAAATGGCAACGCCCCTCCAAAGGTCGGGAGTGGCATCCACCTCCCCAGTGGACACGGGGATCTCCAGCATGCTGCTGTTGCAGCAGAGGCAGGGTCCGAGTGGGCGGCAGTTTGGAAAAAGATTGCTGCCCTCGAAGACGAGGTGGGCCGTTTAAGGTCTGAGATCTCCGTGCTTGCTGGTGCCCTGACTGATCCACATATATCCCGGAGCAGTTCGCAGACCACTGGGACTCCTTTTGTAGTCCCCACTTCAGCTCCAAGCTGTTTCCCACCCCCTCCTCCTCCTCCTCCGCCTGCTAATATCCAGGGCCCGAAGCAGAAGAGGAGTCATCCTCAGGGAAGTGGCACAGGACCCACCAATGGCCCCAACATGGTGGATGTTCTGGTGGAGCTGCCGCACATTAAACTGCGCCCAGTGCTGAGGTCGCCAGGTGGGACGCCAGTGACCAGGAGGGGACTGACGCAGGGGACGCCCATGCCCTCAGAGGACTTTGCTGCCATTTTAGCAGAGGCTCTGAAGAAAAAGTTCAAGCATCAGAACCACTCTGATGAGTAGGAGCAGCAGTCCTCTGAGGCCTTTAAACCTTTTTTACTTAAACTTTTTTTACTTAAATTTTTTATACTTATAACATTTTTATACTTATAACATTTTTATACTTATATCATTTTTATACTTAAGATTTTTATACTTATATACTTAAACTTTATATACTTATACTTTGTGTACTGATTCTATATACTTATTAATAAATAATATATTTATATCACTATTATTTTTAAAAGAGTTGCTGATTTTGTAATACTGCTGCAGCATTCTCCACATGCTAATCACTGCCCCACATCGAATTGGCACTTTGATCAGCCACGAATCACTTCACTACCCCCTGTTGAATGTTGCATCGTATGTTGTTAGATATCTCGTAGTAGTAAGTACTTCATTATTAGGCTGCACAATATTGGAAAAGATCTATTTCTGCAATGAGTATTGCAGTATTTATTTAAATTTAAGCCGCAGCGTGTGCACGCGCCGCCATTTTGGGAGAGAAAAAAAAATAAAAAATTTAAATTCGAGTTCTGAGGTACCACTGTATCCTGTAAACTTTAGAACGTGAAACGGTCGGCTAAGTTGACCTCGAATGGTTCTGCGTGCTCATTGGTTGTTGCTACGTATATCTGGAAGCAGAAGCTGTAATTTTTATTTCTCTCGGTCTTGATTTGGGTGATCTTCATTTACTGTTTGTGTTCCATTGCTTTAAATAATGTCTGCAATGGCTCCTTTCAGTCACTTGCGTGGTTTTCTACACACCTGTCTGGGATGCTTTAAGCGTTCCAGCTTTCGTGTGCGCAAGCCCACTGCACCATCCTCGACTGTTGCAACGGGGGTTGCTATAAATGGCAACGCCCCTGCAAAGGTCGGGAGTGGCATCCACCTCCCCAGTGGACACGGGGATCTCCAGCATGCTGCTGTTGCAGCAGAGGCAGGGTCCGAGTGGGCGGCAGTTTGGAAAAAGATTGCTGCCCTCGAAGACGAGGTGGGCCGTTTAAGGTCTGAGATCTCCGTGCTTGCTGGTGCCCTGACTGATCCACATATATCCCGGAGCAGTTCGCAGACCACTGGGACTCCTTTTGTAGTCCCCACTTCAGCTCCAAGCTGTTTCCCGCCCCCTCCTCCTCCTCCTCCGCCTGCTAATATCCAGGGCCCGAAGCAGAAGAGGAGTCATCCTCAGGGAAGTGGCACAGGACCCACCAATGCCCCCAACATGGTGGATGTTCTGGCGGAGCTGCCGCACATTAAACTGCGCCCAGTGCTGAGGTCGCCAGGTGGGACGCCAGTGACCAGGAGGGGACTGACGCAGGGGACGCCCATGCCCTCAGAGGACTTTGCTGCCATTTTAGCAGAGGCTCTGAAGAAAAAGTTCAAGCATCAGAACCACTCTGATGAGTAGGAGCAGCAGTCCTCTGAGGCCTTTAAACCTTTTTTACTTAAACTTTTTTTACTTAAATTTTTTATACTTATAACATTTTTATACTTATAACATTTTTATACTTATAACATTTTTATACTTAAGATTTTTATACTTATATACTTTATATACTTAAACTTTATATACTTATACTTTGTGTACTGATTCTATATACTTATTAATAAATAATATATTTATATCACTATTATTTTTAAAAGAGTTGCTGATTTTGTAATACTGCTGCAGCATTCTCCACATGCTAATCACTGCCCCACATCGAATTGGCACTTTGATCAGCCACGAATCACTTCACTACCCCCTGTTGAATGTTGCATCGTATGTTGTTAGATATCTCGTAGTAGTAAGTACTTCATTATTAGGCTGCACAATATTGGAAAAGATCTATTTCTGCAATGAGTATTGCAGTATTTATTTAAATTTAAGCCGCAGCGTGTGCACGCGCCGCCATTTTGGGAGAGAAAAAAAAATAAAAAATTTAAATTCGAGTTCTGAGGTACCACTGTATCCTGTAAACTTTAGAACGTGAAACGGTCGGCTAAGTTGACCTCGAATGGTTCTGCGTGCTCATTGGTTGTTGCTACGTATATCTGGAAGCAGAAGCTGTAATTTTTATTTCTCTCGGTCTTGATTTGGGTGATCTTCATTTACTGTTTGTGTTCCATTGCTTTAAATAATGTCTGCAATGGCTCCTTTCAGTCACTTGCGTGGTTTTCTACACACCTGTCTGGGATGCTTTAAGCGTTCCAGCTTTCGTGTGCGCAAGCCCACTGCACCATCCTCGACTGTTGCAACGGGGGTTGCTATAAATGGCAACGCCCCTGCAAAGGTCGGGAGTGGCATCCACCTCCCCAGTGGACACGGGGATCTCCAGCATGCTGCTGTTGCAGCAGAGGCAGGGTCCGAGTGGGCGGCAGTTTGGAAAAAGATTGCTGCCCTCGAAGACGAGGTGGGCCGTTTAAGGTCTGAGATCTCCGTGCTTGCTGGTGCCCTGACTGATCCACATATATCCCGGAGCAGTTCGCAGACCACTGGGACTCCTTTTGTAGTCCCCACTTCAGCTCCAAGCTGTTTCCCGCCCCCTCCTCCTCCTCCACCTGCTAGTATCCAGGGCCCCAAGCAGAGTCATCGTCAGGGAAGTGGCGCAGGAACCACCAAAGGCCCCAACATGGTGGATGTCCTGGCGGAGCTGCCCCGTGTTAAACTGCGCCTGGTGCTGAGGTCGCCAGGTGGGACGCCAGTGCCAAGGAGGGGACTGACGCAGGGGACGCCCATGGCCTCAGACGACATTACCTCCATCTTATCAGAGGCTCTGAAAAAGAAGTTCAGGCACCAGAACCACTCTGATGAGTAGGAGAAGCGGTCCTCTGAGCCCTTAAACTTTTTATACTCATATCATTTTTATACTTGATTTTTATACTTATATACTTTATATACTTAAACTTTATATACTTATACTTTATGTACTTACATGCTTTATATGCTTATATTTATATACTTATACTTTGTGTACTGATTCTATATACTTATGAATAAATAATATATTTATATCACTATTATTTTTAAAAGATTTGCTGATTTTGTAATACTGCTGCAGCATTCTCCACATACTAATCACGGCCCCACATCGAATTGGCACTTTGCTCTGCCACATATCACTTCACTACCCCCTGTTGAATGTTGCATCGTATGTTGTTAGATATCTCGTAGTAGTAAGTACTTCATTATTAGGCTGCACAATATTGGAAAAGATGTATTTCTGCAATGAGTATTGCAGTATTTATTTAAATTTAAAATGCTTAAAACAAACCAATTTCTCACAAACACATCTATTCATGAGTGATTTAAACGGCAAGGATGAAAATGATTAGGATTAGCTCTTATGATTAGCTCTTATGATTAGCTCTTGCCAAAATAGGGCTTGTAAACTTTTGTGCTAGTCAGAATTAACCCAAACAACTATGACTATACCCCACGGAAATCTTTAGTAAAAAGCGAAAGATTTATACGGGATGAAGAGAGACCCGAGTCGATATGGGGCTGCCGCTTACCGGGTCGCCGTTAGCTGGGTCTCCGTGCCCCCCCCGCTCAGAGTAGAATGCCCAGGGGTGTCGCAGCCGCCAGTGTCGGGGCCCCGACTCCTCCCTGTCCTCCTGTCCTCTCAAGAAACAGCAATCATTTAAATAAACATGAGGGAAAATTCCAAAAGGCAAAGATGATGTCATGCCTTACCTCAGCACAGCTGCCCACCGCACAAACAGCGTGTCACCTTACTTTAAAAAATAAAAATAAAAAAAAAAGAAAACCGGCAGGAAACGAGGGCCACGCACGGATAGGGCCCTTCCCTCACAGCACATGCGGCTAATTAGCTGGCCATCCAGAGGCACTCAGTCTATTAGTCACCCACTCAGTCAGTCAGTCAGTCAGTTCTGCCTTTCAACAACAGGGGGCAGTAGAGGTGCAGCGTTCCTGGAAGCACTGCAATACCGGGTCAATGCCTGGAGCAGACGGGGCAAGCCCCACTTCCGGCTCCCTGTTCCAAAAATCTGTTTAATATGTGGTCCCCTCCATGGGGGACGTATCAAAATAACCTTTTCATACCAAAACAAAATGTAAATCAGCTCAAATACATGAATAATAAATATTATGCTTGTACTACTTACATTAACACATAATCACAATCTATAAGGCTGAAACATTCCCACACTATGCAAATCATGCCAACACAGTACAATAAGACTTTCAAAGATAATATTAAACAAACAGAACTACCTGCAGAACTATTACCAATAAAACAGGAAAAGGGCAATAAGACCAGCAAATACAATTATACACCATTTAAACCTAATTACAATTATATGGTCAATAAAACAATTAAAATGTCACCTTATATGCATGCTATTAAAAAGTTAAGACCTCTAACCCTCTGGAGTCGACAGCATCGTTGGCAATGCCACGATCTTTCTTGTGTATTTCAGTTCATAACTCGCTGAAATCTTATTATAGAAACATGAAAAAAATGCTGACTAAATCTGTAATCTGCATTCTTTTCAAAATGTCCATTGTTGGAAGTATTAAACTTTTTAAAATTAGGTTAAATTGGCAAAAAAGTAAACCATGTCACCTTACTTTGTTTTATCTGCATTGGGGGTGTGTAGTACCGCTCTCACCCGAAGATCGCTATTCACATTCTAAATAGCTGCATTAGCGCGTCTTCTGATTGCATTCGCATGGTAATTTGATGAACAACGCAACGGTGAAACGCGATCCAGATACGTCCCCATCAGCGCCATAAAAGGGGGAGGGAAGTGGCCAGGTGACAATGGCTCATTCATTCACATGAAAGTTGCTACATATTCAATGAAAGGAGCCAGAAATAGTTACATGAGTTAGGTTTTTCTTGTTTATTTATCCAAATAAATATTGCAACTACACCAGTTAGTCATCTTCATGTAGCCAAGACTTTGGTGATCAGATATCTGGGATCAAAACAAACTGCCAGCATTGCTTACAATGTAGTTTTATAATGTTTCTGCAAGTGTTCCAAACTGCATTTTGCAATGTCTATACTTTGAATATCAAATTACAAACTTCACATAAATCTAACATATTTACAAAGTACACTAAGATTAAGATGAGTTTGTTGCCAAACCAAATATATAAGAAATAATTTATTTGCCAGGAATTAAGTTTTTGATATTGAATGAAATGTGTGAGCATGCCCCAGTTAGTGAAAGTGTGTTTCCTACCCCTAGACTCCAGAGGGTTAAAAAGGAACACATCCGCAGACTTCCAAGCTCTGCACAAGAGTTGGGCTAAAACGGCATCATACACCTTCCCAAAACACATAAAATCAGTAACCTTGGGAATAAAATAGGTTAATCGCACAATAAACAGCACAACAGATCAAAATGTTAATAAATATTAATAAAGTTAACATTGATGAATAAGTGCTAACAGTGATCAACCAAAACAGTGCTCAGTAAAATCTTTACATGTCAATAAATAAAATCCATACCAAATAAAACACACGCACAGAAAAACAAAACACACTTACCTAAAACCCGACGTGTCCTCTGTGTGCTTCAGGAAAATGCATCATGTCAACCCTGTAGGATGGAGTGTCACCACCTAGACGTACCGGGGCAGCTTTCGCCTAGGATCAAGGCAGTTGGATGGATGTCAACTTACCTCTGGGGGTAGGTCGTTTAAGTAGATGGCAGCTTCCTTCTGGGGCCTGGGGGTTTGGGTGAATGTCAGCTTACTTCTGTGATCAGGGTGTTTGGGTGGAAGCGAGCTTACCTCTGGGGTCAGGGGATTGAGTTGAAAGCAGCTTGCCTCTGGGGTTGGAACATTTGGGTGGATGTGAGCTTACATGAGGGGCCTGCATTTTTGGATGGACAGCAGCTTGCCACTGGGGTTAGGGCATTTTGGTGGATGTGAGCTTACCTCAGGGGCCTGCGTGTTTGGGTAGACTGCAGCTTGCCTCTGGGATCAGCATGGTTGGGTGAATGGCTGATTACTGGGAACAATGTGTTTAAGTGGATGGCAGCCTACATCTGGGATCAGGGTATTTGGGCGGACAGCGGCTTGCCTGTCTGATCAGGGTGCTTGGATGAACAGCATCTTACCTCTGTGGTTGGGCCGGTTGCGTGTTTGGGAGCTTACCTCTAGGGCCAGGGCGCTTGGTGGACGGCAGCTTACCTCTGGGATCAAGGCGTCTGAGTGGATGAAAGCTTACCTCTATTATCAGGGTGTTTGGGTTTATGTCATCTTAACTCTGGGGTCAAGACGCTTGGTTGGATGCAGTTGGTTGGATTGGAGCTTTACCTCTGGAATTAGGGCATTTGAGTAGATGACAGCTTAACTCTGTGATCATTGTGTTTGGGTACATGTCAGCTTACCTCTGGGGTCAGAGCGTTTGTGTGTAGGGCAGCTTATCACAGCTAACTATCGATTAGTTTAACTGAATTTATCCAAAAATTATTATTATTTCTATACCTGACAGACAAAATATTGTGACTTACATATAATGTGACATGTTGTTAATGCAACCAGTAATCAGAAGACAGTGTGACAGTGTGACACCAGGGCAATTTCAGAATCACTAATCAGATCTGCCTCTGGGGGCGGTGGTGCCTAGATCTCGGAGTATAGAGTATATATGGGGAGTGTGACTGTGTGTACGGCGTTCATTTCTGTGTCTTCATGTTGGGCGAATGGGTGAATATTTGTTTATGTGTGCATGAGGGTGGGAACGTATGCTTGTGTATGTGTGTGCCTGTCTGTCTATACGTATGTGTCAGGTTGGGTCTTAGACTCCACCTGAAATAACATCTCAGGCTCTATTACCCCCCGCCACACTCCCTGCTGGTGGATGAGGCCCCCGGCCGCCGATGCGTTGGTGGTTCTCGATGTCTGGGGCTGGATGCTCTGGTGTGTGCTGGCTCACTCTCGGCGGTTGCCTGCCGGGGCCTGGCCCTTCCGGCTCTGTCGGGGCCCTGGCTGGGGGGTGGGGGGTCCCTTGGATCTCTGGGCCCGGGGTCCGGTCTGCCCTGGTGTGGCCGGCCGCCGGCGGGGCCTGCGTGCTCGTCGCCACGGCCCCCTGGGGCTCCTGTGATGTGGCTGCCGGATGGCCCCCCTCCGGAGCGCTCCTCTGCCCTTTTCTCGGTGGGGGCTGCAATTGTCCCTGCGTTGGTCCTCCTGGGGTTCCCGTGCCCTGGGGGGCCTCTGGATATCTGGGGCCCGGGTCTCCCCCGTGTCGACTTCATGTCCTGGGTGGGCGGGGCTGTGGCTCCCCACACACACTACTAGACAATTACTTGGAGAAACCTTAGGAACACCAGCGCGCTGACACACAGGTGTGCACACAGGTGCTCACGGACACGTGCTCACGGACACACACTGTCTTGATCGGCTGTTGTTTCTGGGCATGGGTTGTAAGGCTGGTTGTGTGTGCTGTTCAACAACATTTAACGTTTGATGGTCGTTGTGATTAGTACAGATGTTGTATGTTGTCTTTCTCTTTTCAACAGACATGGAAGCAGATTATCTGTTTAGTTTTTTTCTTGGTTTTTTTGTTTTTTTTTGTTTTTCTTTTGGTTTTTTTTTTTTTTTTTTTTTTCTGTTTTTTTTCCATTCCTCTCTCCCTCTCTCTCTCTTCCCTCCTTCTCCTTTGTCCCCCCCCTCCCACTCCTTCTTTTGAGGAAGTAAATAAAAATATAAAATTAAATAAAAAATAAATAAATAAATAATGATTTAAAAAAAAAAAATAAAAAATAATAAAAAAAAAAATAATAGATACAGTCCCCCGCAGAGGGGGGGTGGAGGAGGGAATATAAAAAAAAAAAAAACTAATCAGATCTGCAGTTAACACCAAGTTATGGTAAACCAAGTGACGCCTATATAATATACATGTATGGAAATCACACAATCCGAAAAATAGTTTCCCGAAATATTAACACAGAGGTATTTCTCACTCACTATAAAACACGATGTAAATTTCCCTGTAGTAATTAATAGATTAACAGACAAAAAACCCAGAGTCACACCAACGAAAACACAACGCAATGCTAGGGCCAACTAGCAAGAACTGGCTAACCAGGTAAAAATTCGCAATTAACTTCTAAATTATCGAAACTCAGTTACATCAATAAGTACATAAGTTACCACGAAACATACATGTATTAGTTTAATAAAGTCTAAGCAGAAATTATCAAAATAAATACGGTTTTGGTTTTGTTTGCCGGAGCTCAAACGTCGGACATCTCCCTTAGTAAAAGGGTGTGGACTCTGGCCGTTGACAACCACGTGCCGCTCGCGCCACACAACGTCGTTGACCGCAGTCTGTCATACTCTCGCGTGTTACGTCTGACTGACGCGCGCCGCAATAGTGAGATTTAGCAGTACTAACGTTAAAAAAAGCTCTTACTGACCTCATTTTACTGTATCATATGCGCAGTAATTTATCTTGCTTTCTTAAAATAACCAATAAATTTTGGTGCTACTGCTCTGTTTGAGTCCATGAATTATGTCCTGCATAGAAATGTGTAGTGGCAGAACATTTAAACAACTGGATCGCATTTTAAAACATAATCTTATGTAGACATCACACCTCTCCCGAAAGACTCCCGCAAATGCACCACAGCTCCCTCACACCCCCGAATAATGTGCAGCATCCTGGAAATTTGTCCACACAGAAATAAAAGCAATCAAACGCAGGGAAGTGGCCACGTGCCTACAGATCGTATGTTGGGCGTGGCTACGGATCGTCTGTCGCCGCCCCCCAACTTTCACAGTCAGCACCCCCTCCCTTCCCTAAGGTGGGATAATTCAGACATCCCAACCTGCAAAAACTCAATTCAGGGAGGTGCCCCCAACCCCCCGACAAGGAGGGAGATAACTTCAACAAACTTGATTTCACAGTTTAATTTGTTCATTAATTTCCTCTAGGCAGCGCACTAAATTACGAAGGTCAAAATTATGTATTTTGACAATAATATAAGTAGATTATTTTACCATTTATGCAAATTCCTTAATTTTATTCCATTGCTACTTTACAAAAGTCTTCAAGGAGTCTTTCATGACAGCATTAGCAACTAACCAAGTGTCTAACTAGTGTAGACCTGAATAATACAGCACATGAAATGACACTTGTTAAACTCACCTCAACATGCCTTTTACAATCGTTTAAACCGTCATGGGCAATGCTGAAATCACTGTTGCAAACAGTACAGCCTACTTTAATGTAAAATCAGACAGATTGCTTAACTTGCAGCTGCCCAATTACACGTACATATTTTATTGCTGCAGATAATTAAGGCAGGTAATACAACGCTGAAGGTTAGAGGTATAGTACGATTACATATGTACAACGTGGTCATTTCAGTCAGACAAACGTTTAAAATGGAAAACCAGCTTTTACCGGCAATTTCCAGAGCACGTCCTAGTCGAAGTACTACACTGCCATCTATTGGACAAGTCAGGTTACTGAATCGTGAAATGTGTCTGTACTGAAATGGATAAAACAAACATAATATCTTCAGTCATGTTTTCTTTTAGGACCACTACAAGAGGATTATCAGTATGAAGGTTTATCAATAAAAATAATTTATTAAAATAAATATTACAGGGCTCTCCCTGAAAATAAGATGCTCTTAGCTTCCAAAGCCAAGGACACATTCTAGTGATTTTCCAGGAGACTGGACCTAACTAACCTGGGGCCTTATGAAAAACAATCAATCAGTTCATGTTGAAGCTCACAAGGTGTGGAGAACAAGAAACACAAGTAAGGGAGAAAGGCAAGGTGCAAAGCATACACAAGCAGTGTAACGACATATCAGTTACAATGTATGATTAAACATACATCATTTCTCACAGTATGAATAGTGGCCCGTTGCTCCTACTATAGCCTCACGCCTCCAGGGTCATGGGTTCAATCTGCACCCCTGCTGTAATAAACAGTGACATTATTACAGTAACATACTGTTTAAAATAGTACAATACTGTAGAAAAAATGCTTTCTGGGCAATATTTATGAGAACCTTGCCGATAAAATACTGTAATGTACTGTAATTCTGTGCATGAACTTCAAAAAAATAAACTGTAGAATTTACTCAGATTGAATGATGTAACAATTTGCACTCACTTTTTTGGGTTGACTTTAAACCCTTTTTAAGTAAAGTATACCCAATTCTAGGAAACATTTTAAATAAATAAAGCTATAATCTACCTACTGTCACAGTACCATCCTATAAGATTTACTCAAATCAATTAATATTTTAATATTAATATTAATTAATTTGAATATTAACATTAATTAATATTTCAAATCAATATTTGTACTCACTCATTTGGGTAAATTGGGGTATTATTTTTTATGAGTAAAGTAAACCCAAGTTTATCAAATAACATACCTAATGTATTTAAAGGGCCCTTTTCAGCATTCAACGCAAAGTGGTACCAGGTTTGAAACAAGGGTCTTTGCCAGCATGGCCTGATACAGTTTTCTGTCCCTTTGGGAGTAAAGGTCTTTGCTCAAGAGCTCATTAATGTGGCTATTCTGCCAAGACTGGGCTGTTCTGCAGCTGTGGTATATTTCACCCACCGTCATGAAGGAAACTCTCCCAAATACTGACCTTGCAAGATGTTCTCTGTTGAGATAAAAAAAAATGGAATAGCTGTGATTGCTCATGTAATGCTTTTTTGGGGTGATGTATTTGTTAATGTAAGGCCATTTTGATTACCCACACTTGGCCTTGTAGCCTTATATTTGCAGAAAAGAGCCTGAGCTGTATGTATATGTATATTTGCATAGCATGACATGGTACTGCCTTTGATTTAGTAGATTTTTAATTCACTGTTATGATGTTGAATAGGACAAGCGCATAAAACCCCAAATATATTGGCTACCACAGCTAAAATGGATCTTGGTGGTTCGTACTCTATGGAGTGATCTTGGGTGGGAGGCTAAGATTGGATGTAGATAGAATAAATAATCTCAATGTCTTCTAACATCCCCCCCATAAGAACACACATTAAGTCCTGCTCATACTAATTCTGGTATCTAAACCATCAGTTTTTCAGGACTCTTTGGCAGTTATATATCTCAAAACACACCAAGCCAACTGATACAGAGCAATCAATTTAAACAACCAAAGGAATCCTGAAATAAAACAAGCAATGATATGTCGTGGAGACTAATATCTGTGGCATTCCATTCTCAACTGCGGTGGGATTCTAAATATTATGTAAACATGGATATCCAAAAATGAAGCCTAATTAAAATCGAAATATTAAATGAGCAAAATTAATAAATTTGTTGTTGTATCCCAAGTTGTGATTAAAAAGCAATGAGGCTGCCACCCATTATATCTGCTCTAGGGAAATGCACTTCTGCAGCCACTAGGGGAGCTCTCACCTTCTCTCAGTCCTGCTAAATAATGTTGCATAGTCTAACAAGCGTTATAATTTGTGTCAATGAGCACTGCCTTACCGGAAATGCTTTCCCTGGGAATTATTCTAAACATGTATTACGTATTATAGGAGAAATACTTGTAAATGAATTAGATTTATTAACTGGCTCCTGAAATTAAGAACTGTAAATGAACTGATCGTAATGAGTATTAATTAAATTAATTCAGAGACATTGCAGTTCATTCCACATGAAAAGTTACAACTTAAGCTAAATCCGCTTAAATCATTTAGAATGTTTAATAACACATAATACACAAAAACATAACACATAAAAACAAATAATGATGAACTCAAAGTAATGGCTATATTTCCAGCTCCTGAAGGCGTACTTCTCACTCGCTATGCTCACTTTGTTTTTGTTTGAGCTGGTTTCTCATGCATGTAGGTCTCCCGTAGATGACGTCGCGCGTGCGACTGTCAGACAGACATCTGCCTGCCGCTGACAGGTTACTGTGAATTATTATTTCTGTTTTTACAATATAGATGTTAAAGCACTTGATTTTATTGGTAACGCAGCGGTAACATAAAGTTACTTGAAATTGTAACAGTAATCTCATTATCAATTTTAAAATTATAACGCGTTAAATTACTCCGTTACTAAAAACGAATCAAATTCCAGCAACACGTTACTATAAGTGACAATGTAAGAGACAATAAAAAGCAAATGTAACCATTATGTAAATATTTCAGATATTTTACTGAAAGGTATATCACAGGGTACAAAAAACAAACAGCACTGTTAACATGACAAAATACAAGACAGCATATGAAAGCTCACAGAGAAATGTCCAGTCAGGTGGCAGTCCAGGCTTTTGAGTTGAGTACAGACTTTCATTGTCCAGTTGCCCATGCCTTGACAAGCGACATTCTGTTGGTTTACCGAGAATTAACCCACACGGAACAACTGATCAATACTTCCACACACAGATAAGGGAATAACTTTCTCAAAAAGTTTGTTCTCCTTAACTCTCCGGATACACGTTTCGACATGAACCCGCAAACGGGCGATGGACTGTGTTTGTTCAACATCCTGTTTACTCATCTGAGTTTTCTTTGACAGGACAGCAGGCCGGTAAACCTTGCAGGGTACAAGAGTGTGCACAAGAAACCCCATGTCCACCATAATGCCCATGTCAGCTGTGCAGAACAAGAGATGATGGTGTTTGACAAAAGATTTCTGTACAGTCCAGCATCACTTGTGTGTTTGCATATGGGGAAAACTCTGGTGGTAATTGAGCTTGTATGGCTTCTTTTGGTAGCTACAGACAGATAGAACCAAGCAGGTGGTACCAAAAGTGTGTCCAGGTCGTTATAATTCTGCTGACAGTGGTGCGGTGGATACCAAAATGGTTGGCATGATCGCAGAGAGGCAGAGCCACGGAGAGATGCATTAGGAACAGAAGCAACTCGTCTATGGGCGCAAGTTTCTGTTAGAGATAAGAAAGAAAGTTAACTAAAATTAGCAAAAGTAGAAGCTACACAAGCTAATATCACAGGCAAACGGTACAGTTTACCCACCACAATAACAAAGCGGCCATTGGGGTCCAATATTGTTTCAGAAGCTTCAAATGATACTGATTTGTTGATCAAGATTCCAGCCCCCCCGGCCCTACTCCGAAAGGTTGAATGGAACACTTGTCCAACCCAGCTTCTTTTTAAACTCAAATGATCTGACCTGCGCATGTGCGTCTCAGTTAAGAAGGCTATATCCGTTTTTAAAAACTTAAGATGAGCAAGGACCTTGGTGCGTTTGATAGGATGATTTAGGCCTTTCACATTCCAATTAGTAAACTTAACTGACTGGCCACTCCTCCCAGGAGCCATATTTGAATTAGCCATATTTAATACTGGTAATATCCAGCAGACAAAATCTGAGTTGCAGTAAATTAATTCTGTGACTCTGGTAGATGTCATGTTCGAAACAAAGTGTAACCACTAATGGACAAAATGAAAGACAAAAAAAACAACAAAATAAAAAAGAGACTTTAAGTACAAAAACACCACCACCCCCACCCCCCAGCACTATCCCGAACACAGTGCATATCCCAAGAGCAAAACACTGCAAAATTCTAACTTGGGTCTCTAATTTAACCAAAAACTACCCAAAGCACAGCGAGCAATCACATTCAGAAATATATATACGGTGGTACCTCGGTTCTCAAACTCACTAGAACTCGAATTTCTTGAAAGTCGAACAAACCAGTTTGACCTAGAACTCGATCTGAATATCAGAAGTCGAACCATGAACACTGACCTAATATAAATTGTACGTGCCATGAGTCATACTACAATGCAATTCTTACTTGAATGCCTTCTTCCCAGACTGGATGATTAACCAAATAAAACAGCGCAACATTACAGTAACAATAAATAAACCACTAACTTATGTGTACTATTAGAGCATTTATGTCATTTATTTAAACTTTATTTTACCAGGTAAATTAACTGAAAACCACTTCTCACTGCTTTACGTGATATTCGGGAGAAATAGCAGATTACGCATCAGAACTGCCTAGGATACAAACGTCATGCATGTAACTAAACTCTTCAGCCAATAAGGGCAAAGGTGTGTCGTCACGGAGGCGGTTCCAGTTTGTGCAGCCGGGTGAGAGGTCGCAATGCATCTAATCGTAATGCATTGCGTCAGGATCAGAATGCGTTGCTTTAAGCCAGCGCTGTAAGCAAGTCGAACGCACCCAATGACCGGACTGGGGAAACAAAATTTACAAGCGGACTTAATACAGAGGACTAATGACAACAACCAGAAACAGCTGATCACATGGGGATCCCACACGAGCTTAACGAGGGGGCGTGGCACACGGAAGGAGCGGACGATCGGGGCAGGACAGGGGTAATGTTGGGATAATATCTTTATCGTTTTGGAAGTCATTAAGAAAAAAAATGCTCTTCTTGTTTTATCCTGTTCATTTTGTGTTGAAATGCTTAAAAACACACACACACACACACATATTTAGGTGTAATTTTGGGGGGCCGGGAACCAATTAATTGGTTTTCCATTATTTCTTATGGGAAAAATTAGATCAGAACTCAAACTTTTTAGGATTCGATCTGGAGTCCGGAACGGATTAAGTTCGAGAACCGAGATACCACTGTATAGTGCAAAATACCATGTATTTTGTAATGTCTCAAATGAAGTAGGCCTAAACTAATATTAGGCCACTAAACATAGTGTACTATCAAAGAGCAGCCCATTGGTTTTCAATTCAGTAGCCTAATGTGAAATACTATGGTTTAATGGTTTAAAATTATAGTAAACAAAAGCAGCTCAAGAAAATCAACTATTCATATGTTATAGCCCATTTATATGAGGAAGAGAACAAGAATTCCCGGCATGTTGAAAAAAGTGCCTACACCAAACCTTTCCATAGACTAATAAGAACCGAGAGAAAAAAGGGAAAATAAATGTCTTTCTCATAAATTGAGCAACATAGCACTATCTGCATTTAGTAGGCTATAGACCTGGTTAATTCAACTTTGACACTGACGGTGAAATAAACCTGTACAGTTTGGTCACTTAAAAAACACTGACCGTTTTTGAAAGTTATGTCTGTACCTGATCATGATGGAGGAGAATGGTAGTCTTTATATACGAGATGGCCCGATGGGGATCGGTAAAGGTTTTTTCCTCGCCATCAAATGTGAAACGGAATGTAGCTGGATAACGGAGACCAAATTTCACATCCTTAACAGTTCTAAGGAGCTGCTTTGCTCTTTAAAGGCAGCTCGCTTCTTTGCTATCGCCAGAGTGAAGTCCGGAAAGATGTGCACACGCTTCTCCTTGTAAAACAGCTGCTTCTTCTGGCTGGAGAGACGAAGGATGCGATCTTTCACGTCACCATGATGTACGCGGATTATGAATGGCCTCGGTCCTAATGAATGGTGGCCCCGGTCCAGACGTGGAGTTTCCTCCAGGTTCAGTATCTCCTTCAAAGCAGTTGCGCAGAATTGCCGCGGGTTGGTCCCCTCTTGGCCCTCCTCTATTCCAACAATGCATTTAGTTGTCAGGTTACACACATCTGACTGCAGTTTTTTCACGGCAGTTTCCAAAGTAAAGACTGTAGAGCTCCACACCGTGGTAGACTGCTCGAGGTCGTCCAAACGCTCGGAATGCTGTGCATTAGCAGTCTGTAAAGAGCTAGCCATAGAATGCAACTCTTGGCGGAAAGAAGTTATTTCTTGCCAGAGGACAGCAGTTTGTGTATCTATTTTCGTGCCCAATAGTTCAATCGCTGTCATAATTTTCTCAACCGAATCCGAAGAAAGTTGCTGTGCATCACCCTCAGTGGTAGCCTTCTTGCTACTGTAGCTGTAGCAGGTTTCTGTGAGTGACTAGCCATTTTTAAACGAGGAGGAAAACAAAACTTTTAAACGCGTTTTCTTGCTGCCTTAGTCCTTCAATTAGTGATGTTAAACTTTTCGGATAAATATTTATCTATCAATATGGCTTCTGCAAGTATGTAAATATAATGAAAATGAAATTGCTCACTGAGCTCCAGGACCTCACAGCCTCACATGTCGAACGTCAACCGGAAGTTCCCATGCAATTGTTTCTTAAACATACCTTTACCTATCTTATCTTATCCTATGTTATCTTATGTTATGTGAAGTGTCGCTATTTACATCTGACAGATAGCCCATCTCCACAGCCATCTCCAGAACCCCAGGGATGTCACTCAGCTGGTCCAGCACATCACTAGGAAATTTGACCTCATCTTCATCAAGTCTCGGTCGCAGGGGCACCCTCATTATCCCCGTACGAATAGTGAGCCTCAGAGTTTCCATTCCTCTGTTGCTTGCAGATGTGAGCTGAGCTCATGAAGTCATTCCAGAACTCCTGGCACCAGTAATGAGCAGAGCACTTGGCATCATAGGTCATCTTATTGTAGTTGCTTATATAGTAATGACTGAATTTTTCCATTTTTTCAATAACAAGAGAAGGGGACAAAAACGGTGGTGTTGGACCCATGACCAGCTGAGATGAGGGGGCCTGCACCAGAACGTGAGGCAGAGGGGTGGGATGAACTACGGCTGGAGCTGAAGATGGTTCTGGAGCTGGGCTAACTGGTGAGGCTACGCATGGGGATGAAGGAGGGGAGTCCATAAAAAGAGATGGAGAAGGAGGTAAAACAAAAGAGGATGGGACTGGTGAGGGAACTAAGAAGGAAGTTGATGATAAGGCTGGTGAGTAGGGCTCAGGGTGCGACATAGTTGGGACTCGATGCAGGATGGTAGCGATCCCACATGGGTTGAATCGAAGGCAGCTTTTGTAAGTTCTTGGTATATGGCCCCCTTCCGTCCTTTAGGTTTCCTCCTTCGTCCTGATAAAAGAATGACGGTACAATTATGCAAAATAAAGTGTAAAAATACAAGAGTCAAATCAATTGATGGCTGTTAGTGACAGACAGACAGCACACTTGGCAGTCAGTACTGCACATTGAGAAAAATACTGCCGTCTCATTGTCTCATTGGAGACAGGAAACGAATGCTTGGGAGACTTACGCGCTGGTCTCGGATTGGGCCGCCTGCATTTCCGTTGGGGTACTTCACCTATAAAAACACACCAGTCAGTGCACAGATTGCCTGATATGCAGAACAGCATTTACTATAGAGAATGGCAACGCTGGAAAGGTTCATGTGCACCAAGGCTAGCAGCCCACTCAATCCAAATGCTGGCATCAAGAACTGACTATTGAATCAAATCATTTATATAAGTAAGTGAACTTTATTGTCATTCACTCCATACAACAGTACAACAACGGAAGCATAGCTGAACAAAATTGCATATCCCCAGGCTCAATGTGCAGACATAAAAAGATGCACATAGTCAACATAAGGATAACACAAAGCAAATTTCACTTCTTACACAGAAGTAATTAAGACTGTGTAAGACAGCATAAGGCAGCACAGGACAGACACTAAATATACAAACCAATATACATACCCAGCAGGCATCCGACATTGTCACAACGTTGAATGACAGTTGAAATCCTGTCTTTATGTTGACAACATTGTTTCAACATAAATATGATGTTGAGATTTCAATGCCTGCTGTGAGCAAGCAGGAACAGCATTGGCACTATGCTGATCTTGCGTCAAAATATAACAATATAATATATTTTTTAAAAAAGTTGAAAAAATCATTCTGGTAGCACTCTGCAAACATTTATTAATATTTTGGAGGTATATTTTTTTTAAATGCTGTAATCTCTCGGTTTGGACTGACCGCCGAACCGCCTTCGCGCATGCGCACTTCCTGCATTCTCCAACGGTCTCCCGCTTGAGCGCTGCTCTGGTTTTGCAAACACTTGGAAGCTGTCGAAGAGGTGGATCCTAGGCACAGGCAATCCAAAAGGTAAGCATAGGCAATCATGAAGTTGACCAACATCTAAAGTAAAAGTTATTAATGTTCATTCATTGATTTGTTATTTGTGAGGCCAATGATCTTGTGATTGATCTTGAAGAATAGAGAGCTGTGGTCTTATAGCATCTTGCTGTTGAGTCAGAGAAAAGACTCTTGCAGAAGTATAGGGTATCTCTCCGGAGTAGTCTATATTTTAATGGCGTGGGGATATGTTTGATTGCCAGTCCTTCCCTTGGATGATTAACATATGTAGAAAGGTGTCAGGAAAGTTGTGATACTCTTTTTTTGTGCAGCTCCTGGTACCACCTCCTCCGCAGTAGACCAGTGGTGCTGGATGTATATTTGCATAGCATGACACAGTACTGTTGTTGATTTAATAGATTTTTTTTTTTTAAATCCACCGCGATTGTGATGAATAAGGCAAGAACAAAAACCCCAGAAATGGCTCCTGCGTGCCAGCCAGGGACCAGGAGGGATGCACAGCAAATTCGGTGGTGTTAAAATTTCAGTGTAAGGCCTTATGGTGTTGAAGTGTTAAAATAAAAGTGTACATTTACTGTAATAAACACCAGCTTGTGTGAAATGATGCCCCCAAGTGGTGTAATATTTTGGTGTTGCGCTTCCAAACACCTGTCCAGTGTTAATTGTACATACGGGAACTTTTGAGCAATTGAGGCAATGCAGTCCGCATTTGACTGTGAAAATAATGGCGTCTCTTTCGGTAGAGTCCTGCGATCGAAAGCAAAACACAAAGGTAAGATTAAGAATATTCACTTTTAACATGTTGTTTTAATACAACTATACATACATTTAATTGATACGCAGAGTTCATTTTAATATGTTTTATTTCCATGAGACGCAACGTAAACTAGCTTTAGTGAGTCACTGGCAGGCTATATAGGCCTATCTTGTAACATTAGTTTTAGTGAAATCGGACATTTCGAAACATTAGAACTGCATTATTTATTGTAACTATACGGCTTTATTTTTTGATCGGATTAATTCAATTTTATAGGAATTTTGGGCGCGAACATCTACACTGATTCGGTGCTTATTTTACATACGGGACATTTCCGTCGTCATGTTGGTCGTTTGAAAGAAAGGAGAACCGAGCTTGAAGCACACAGTTATGGTCTTTTCTCTGTTCAATACAAGATAAAAACACAGGTAAGGCTTACAATTCTGATTATGTTTGTTTTAAATGACGGCCAATCTATTTTTATAATTTGAGTAAGTTATATGTGGTTAGTGTGTAAAAGTAAAGTTGTTCAAAAGTTATTATAGAGGATACCTATTTCTGAAGC
This sequence comes from Paramormyrops kingsleyae, assembly GCF_048594095.1. Classification (NCBI taxonomy): domain Eukaryota; kingdom Metazoa; phylum Chordata; class Actinopteri; order Osteoglossiformes; family Mormyridae; genus Paramormyrops; species Paramormyrops kingsleyae. Next base: position 24,771,530 of record NC_132820.1, on the reverse strand, counting down.
AGGGTGCCTGAATGTTAAAGCTGTTTAAAACATTCTGCATTTTAGTAAGTTATTTTGTACGTTTTGTAACTGTTAATTGTTAGTGAAAACTGAATTTCATATATGGCCGTAGGCTGTTTTTTAATCGAATAATTTCAATTTGCATAGAAACTTTGGCGCGAACATCTACACTGGTTCGGTGCTTACTTTACATACGGGGCATTGCAGTCGTCATGTTGTTGGTCGTTTGAAACAGCGCGCTTGAAGGACAGTTATGGTCTTTTCGCAAATCAATGCAAGATAAAGCCACAGGTAAGACTTACACTCCTGATTGTTTGTTTTGATAAATAAAATGATTTATAGTGTTTCATATTGAATATATGTGAACTGTTGATTTTTACTAATTTAAATTTTAAAAGACAATCAATTTTACGTTTTAAAATGGGTACAAAACGAACCATAAATTTTGTGTACCGTTACACCCCTAAGCATTAGTTAATTTCTGATACAAAGACCGTGTTCCACACCTTTTTTTAATTTATATGCCTATTTTAATGTAGGAATGCTTTTTTAAACATGTTTTTTTAAGCAAAACATCAACATTATGCTGTTAAAAGTGCAGTACCAACATCACAAAAAGTACATAAAGCTTACTGGATCGTCTTATGATTCTGTAATCAAGGATGGTAAGTGCTCCTCAATGGTGATATCTGGCTAATAATTGTAATATGGTTTATATGCATTCCATTGTTAATAACAAGTCTTTCCCCCACTTTGATGCTCAAGGATATTTTCTTTTGTAAATATAAAATGAAAGAACAATTATAATGTAAAAGCAGAAACATTGATTTTTTTATTCTATATTAATTATTTCTTTTTCACCTCTTATACGTGGATAGGTTAGGTTACTAAAAAGGTAACTTCCCCAGATCAGATTCAGGGATTTTTTGTCAATTGCTGTAAATTGTCAACTTCAAAATCAAAATCAGTGAATTTGAGGGAAATGGTTAAGAATGCATGATTTTTGCATGATGGATGAGATCTTTTATTTAAATCTTTTTTCCTGTTCACCTATTTCTGTTCCGTAATTTCCATTTTGTCTTTCCAGTCAAGCAGAAGTTTGACATCTCCACAGATCATAAGGTTTTTTTAGCTGACGAGACTGGAACAGAAGTAGATGAAGATGTTTTTGCTGACATTATTGAGCAGAAGCCTGACACTCTTTGGATGGTAATTGATGCTGTGGCTGTAACAGGTATGAAAAGATGTAATTATATGTATATGTGTGTAAATGTGTATATATGCTTTTGTTCTAAATTTCTATTTGATTTTAAGACTCTCCTGCACACACAAGCTATCCATCTTCAAATGAGACAGATGCACCATCACTTCATTCAGTTGCATCATCGTCAGACACACAGCCATCAGACAGTGATGGTCCTTTCTTCCCACCTAAAAGAACTCGTTCTGATGACCATTTGCAAGAAGCTAAGGAGGTAATATGTGCTTTTGCTATATATGTGCCACTTGCTGATGAACTTGTTGCAGGCTCGTCGCAATCCTACTAAAATGTGAATGTTGTTTTGTTAGATGATTTTACAATTTATTTTTTTTTTGTTTGTTTTTAAGCTTGTGAAAAGTGTTTTAGAAAAATAGCCTGCGGGGGAGAAGATATTGCAGGAATACAAAACAACTGGGAAAATCACAGATTCCACAAGACGGATTCTTGTGAACGCATTAGTTGGAGACATGATCGATAAATATGGGTAGGGTAAAGAATGTTGTTCCCTTTACTCTGTTTAAATAATTTGATTATACAGTGTGTGAATAACCATTCTAACTACTCAGTTAAGCACACTTAATGACTAAATAGAACAATGTAGCTTTTTTTTGTTTACTTAGGAGTATTCCACCTAAGGAGATCAGAGTTAAATATGCAGTTGGGATTGTGACTCTGTTTCCCTCTCTCAAAGATCCCTTTTCCAGAAAAGGCTACGTGAGTTCTCTAATTTACTTTTTAGTAGGGATGCATGTTGTTATTATTAGCATGCCATATAATAGGGATGTGCAAAGCAGCCGGTATTTGTATCTGTATTTGTATTTGTTGAGGGGGGAAAACTATTTGTATTTGTATTTGTATTTGAGTAAAATTCAAAATAGGCATAAAAATTCAGTTTTTTGCATTAGACTTCTAATTTACATTATAGTGTATGTATTCTTTAATTATATCCATTATAATAATTATGGATATGCAATATTGGTTGATGTTTGTTTGAAATAAGTATTCGTAAAAAACACGTTATTTGTGCCTTTCCGAATACCGTATTCGGGTTCGGCTCCACCCCTACCATATAATTATCACTACTTTTAGGTCTGTTTATATATTTCATTTATCAACGTAAAACTGTCTTTCATGTAAGTGCTGTAATTTTTACATTTATTGTTTACATTGTAGGAACACTTCTATGATGCAGAAGGTAACTCAGGATATATAGCCTGGAGACTGAAGACAGTTCAACGTAACAACCGCTGCAGCAGAACCACTTCTGATGATAAATGTGAGAGGAGGGGTCCTCGAACCGAAAGAGTCTTCCCCAACAGAAAAGCAGCTAGAAGGAGATCGCTGTCAAGAAGCCATTTCATTTTTGAAACATTGCTCAGATCCAGAACAAGTTACTGCAAAAATGAAATCTACCTTCCAGTATCGCCAGAAAATGATCCAAGATCCTGAAAAATCATCATCTGTTCTTTCCTTATTTCCAAGGTTTCTTGACACAAAAGGACTTGTAAGTGTTGCACACAATAGGTTGTTGTTGTTCAAAATTGAATGGACTATTTAGCTGCAACACTCTGTAATGTAACTAATTATTTTCTTGCTTTTAACTGTATACAACTTTAGGTGCTTCAAGACTTTGAGTTACTGTTTGGAGTGGAGACTGCATCTAAACTTCTGGAGAAGTGGGACTGTACTCTGAAGCAAAAAGTAATTCAAGAAGCCAAAAACCTCACTCAGTCACCACTTTTGAGTTGTCTGATTCAGTCTGCAGAAAACTGCAACACCTGTCAAGAAGGTACAGACAGTTCATTATGTATGCTAATCAAGAGTAATGATAATCATTTTATGTGTATATAAAATAACTTATGTATATTGGTATATATGCTTATATAGATTTGTTATGGTTTGCTTTTTTCTTTTTTGAATTTAGACTGGGACTGTGATATGTCTTCCCTGTTACTGCTGGTCTATCTCCTGCCACCACCTTCTAGCGGAAATAAGAAGTTTGTCAAGATCAGTGTTCGTGAAGCTTTGGATCGCGTAGTAAGATTTCATAAGGTATGCTTACTCTTAATTTTATGTAGAACTGCATGTCATGCCTAGAATGTTTAACATCTAGATGTACATTAATTTAAATGTGACTCTTTTTTCTGTTTTCAGTCCTGTTGCAGTTTTGAAGAAGTCCTTGGATCAACACAGACAACACAGCCCTACATCTTGGCAGTTGGCACTTCGAAGAGTAGCATCCATGACTACTACATTGCTGTGGATAAGTGGCTCATCCCCTGCATGGCTAAGTCCTCTCTCTCAGCCTTTGACGAACTTTTCAAAGTTCATTATGTGTTTGGCATTTCATATGATGCCGCTTTGCACAATATATTTACCTTTCTTCAGACCACGATTTACAACATTGATGTAGGCATTACCCGTGAAAGCCCACGAGTCAGAGATCTTCGAGCCAAGTTTCTTAATTAAGCGTTGTTACACAGTCATCTTTAAAACATGTTCAGGTGCTTTATTTGCAAGTTGATTTCTGATACAGTAACAGAGTTAATTCGCCATCTCAAGCTTACTCATGCTATTTTTCCTGGCAGAAAGTCACAGTTGGTATGCGATCAGGATGGGTGTTGTCAAAGATTTGTTACATTCTCCGGCTTCAGAAAACACATCCAAAGTAGACACAAGAGTAAAAGCTCTGACATGCATTCATTAGAACCTCCCTCTAGACCCTCTTTAATGCAGCCCTCCCGCACAGTTTCAGAAAAACCAAGCACAAGTGGCCATGAGAGAACATTGCGAACCCAAGAAATGTGTGCATCTCTAATTGCAAAACTGCAGAGTAGTGGAGTACCCACCAATGTTGTTACATCAGTGGCTGAAAATATGGAGGAACTTGTGTATGAATTGCACTCAAACATTAAAGAGGATGTTGTTAACTTGATTGAAACTGATGAACATAGGAAAGCTATTGAAGAATATTTTGACTGTCTTGAGAATCCCTTCTCTAAGTTCACAACAGAAACAAAATGGAAAAAGTATTTCTTTGAGACTTAGGGTGTTGTAGAACCAATTGAAATACCTTTAGGACAGAGATATGACACTAGGCGAAATACAACTACAGGTACATATGATCAAGTGCCAGTCACTGATAAATTCGTATATGTTCCTGTATTGCAGACGTTAAGTTTCATGTTCCGAAATGAAGAAATCCATAAACATTTTGTACAGCCAAGTGAGGAGAGGGAAATTTTAAGAGAGTTTTGTGATGGTAGCTATTTTAAAGAGCATTCCCTTTTTTCCAAAGAAAAGAAGTCTCTTCAAATACAACTTTTTTATGATGACTTTGAAACCTCAAATCCTCTGGGATCCAAACATGGCATTCATAAGGTTGGGAGTATGTATTTTGTTTTGAGAAACATGTCTCCTAAGGTCAACTCTGCCCTAATGAATATTCATCTCTTGGCACTTTTTCACACACAAGATCTCAAGTGGTATGGCTTTAATGCAATTCTGGAGCCTATTGTGTGTGATATTAAAATTCTTGAGAGTTCTGGAATTAAGTTGCCACTCTCTGAAGAACCAATACGTGGAACAATAGCTCAAGTAACTGGTTATAATTTAGGAGTGCACACACTCTTTGGGTTTGTACAGTCATTTAGCGCAAACTATTTTTGCAGGTTTTGTCTAATTGATAAGCTTTCTTCTCAGACCATTTTCTTTGACGATCATCCGGACATCACACTGCGTGACAGAGTTTTACATGCTGAGCACTGTCAAAGCCTCCTTACTGATGATGGTTTACAGTCATCATTTGGTGTCAAAAGAACATGTTTACTTAACGAGTTGGAGTATTTTAACACTAGAAAGACTGACTGGGTCAATTGACCCAAATCAAACAAAATCACTGCTATTTCTCATTGAAGTTCTTGCTACAAAAATCTGAAAAAAGTTAGCTTCAGTTAGCTTTCGTTTGACAGCTCATGCATATTTTGGCCAAGCATTTGCCGCAAACAGGACGCTTGCACGTGTCACAGGTAGTGACAGTTTTGTTGCGTTTACAAGCGACCGTGACTTGACAGCTGACTCTTCTCTCAAGTTGCCCTGTCGGTGATGGTGTTATGACTATTATGTTATTGTTATTATGACTTGGTTATCTAATTAATTTGCATGACATTACGTCAATTGACCCAGTCAGTCTTTCTAGGTATATACTGCTGTAAAATACTAATTTCACCAGCAACTTCATTTGTGTTACCATGTTCTGTTCAAGAATGATAAAAAAATAAAAGTCAGATTTTTTCAGATTTTTGTAGCAAGAACTTCAATGAGAAATAGCAGTGATTTTGTTTGATTTGGGTCAATTGACCCAGTCAGTCTTTCTAGTGTTAATATTTCTGAAAACTATGCCATGGATATCATGCACGATTTACTAGAGGGAGTAGCACAGTTAGAGATGAAATTGCTTTTTGATTATCTGTCGGAGAGCAATGTTGTATCCTTACAGTCTGCGAGCAACAGAATTTACTCATTTAACTATGGTTATGTTGAATGTAAAAACCGACCTACCATGGTTAAGTTTGAACAAGCTGGGACTGGGTTGGGTCTCAATGCCATCCAGACATTTTGCCTCATTAGAAATCTGCCACTGATTTTTGGAGATCTGGTTGAAGTAGGAAATAAGCACTGGAGATTACTGCTGCTTCTACTGCAGATAATAAATATTGTGTTTTCTCCAGTCATCTCGAATGGAATGACTGTTTATCTGAAACATTTGATCTGTGAACACCACACGCTGTTCAAAGAACTCTATCCAAGGAATCTTATTCCCAAGCATCACTTCATGATCCATTATCCCCGATGCATCAGGAAGATAGGCCCGCTTGTTCATGTTTGGGGGATGCGTTACGAAGCAAAGCATCGCTTTTTTAAAAAAAGTGTAAAGAATTTCAAAAACATTACGAAGTCATTAGCACTTAAACATCAAATGGCTATCGCATACCACTGGGAATCTCAGCCTTTCAAGAGTATAGAGTGTGGACCTGTAACAAGCGTTCAGCTTTCTAACTTGCTGGATTGTGAACTGATTGCAGAAAAACTGCAACTTGACATTGACTGTTTTGTTAATACTCTTTCTTGGATTTCTTGTTTTGGGACAAAATACCGCTCAGGACTTCTTGTTTGTTCAGAATTGAAAGATGATATTCCTGTCTTCAGTAAAATTACAGACTTAATTGAATTCAATGGTCAGCATTTTTTGTTGACTTCTGATTTTGAAACCGTATGTTTTGTTGAACATCTTCACTCATTTCAAGTCCATGAGGGGCTTTGCAGGAAAGTTTCCCTTTTAAATGTTGAAACCTGTCAGGGTCGGCCTCCCGCTGTGGTCCTTCTGTGCCCCTTCCCCGTTTGACCAGCAGGTGGTGCTGGTCATCCCGTCCATACGTCAGTCCTTGTTTCTCCCCTCTCACTTGTCTGGTCTCGTGGCTCAATGTATTAAGCATGTGCTGTCTGTTTACCCTTCTGTCCTGAGTACCCTTCTGTCCTATGTTTGAATCCCACCTCCTGTTTTTGTATTTTGCTCCCTAGTGTTTCATTTGAGTTTCTTGTGTCTGATTTTGTATTTGGTTATTGGTTTTGTTCCTGGTGCCCCTGCTTGTGTCTTTACCTGTTCTGTAATTCCCCAGTGTTAGTTTGTTTCCTTGGTTAGTTCTTAGTTTCCCTGTTTTCAGTGTCTTTGAGTTAATTGGTTTCACCTGTGTCCTGTTTCCCTAGTCTTTGTTAATCAGCCTCACCTGCCCCGTGTTAGTCCCGTTACCCATTAGTATTTTAGTTCCTGCCTGTGTTCAGTTCCCGAGTGGTTCATTGTCTATGTCTATGATTGTCGTTGGTTGATGGTTTTGATATTTTCAGTGTTCTGCGTGTATTCGGTTTTTGTTATTTAGTCTTGTTTTGTCCCCTTTCTGTTTTTGACCCCTTGTGGTCTTTTTGGTTTAGTTGTGTTTATAGTGTTTTCAGTTTTGTTTAATAAACCCCGTTTTTGTGTTCCTGGAGCCGCCAGTGGGTCGTCCGCCCTTTTTTTGTGCCTGCACCATGCCTCGCTCCCGTGCCCGAACCGCCCAGAATCATGACAAAACCTTGCATTTCTTTAAGCCTTTTGACCTTCAAACAACGTATGGATTTCAGCAAAATGACCTTTATATTGTTCCGTTACATGTTTTACTATAAAGCACTTTTTAGAGCTTTTTCCAGAGTGCTTTTGTGCTCAGGTCTTTGAGTTCAATACATGTTTAAGTGTGTATGTTGTTTTTCAGTAATATGAAATTGCACAAATGACTGAAATTCATAGTCATACAAATATAAATGATTTGTTCTTTTAAAACTGCAACTTGACATTGACTGTTTTGTTAATACTTTCTTGGATTTCTTGTTTTGGGACAGAATACCGCTCAGGACTTCTTGTTTGTTCAGAATTGAAAGATGATATTCCTGTTACTATAAAGCAACAGGAATACTATACTATACTACACTATACTTTTGTGCTCATTGAATCTGTCTGTTCCTTTGTAGTTATACTTTTAACATTTTAATACAATACACATTTAAGTGTGTATGATATTGTTCAGTAATATGAAATTGCACAAGTGGTTAAAATTCATACAGTCATACAAATTTAAATTTATTATTTTAATGCTGTTACACTGTTTTTATGCACGCTGTACTAATTGTGTTTGTAAACAAAACATGAGTTTGTGGCCGGTTGAATTTGAGAAAATAAATCAAATTGGTTTGAAGGGTTTGTGTGATTTAGTTTTTGTATATATATATATATATATATATATATATATATAAAATAAATGCAAAATGGTGAACATTTGGAAATTTACAAATGTTTTTAATTCCATAGTACTAAAAGCACAGTTAATCTTTGTACATTTTTAGAATAAACCTGTGTGGTAAGCGCTTTACCCTGTCAGTGTCAAAAATAATAAATAATACACTGTTGCAGAGAGTAATACAGTGTACACTAGAGTATATTGTACACTTATGGTGTAAAACAAGATACTCTGTCAAGGGGTATATATTCAACACTTTTGAAAGTGTTACTTAAACACCAGACTGGTGGGACCTATATATACACTATAGAAGTGTAAAATGTACACTTGTGGAGTTAAATGAACACTGGACAATTTGCTGTGTGGTTTGGCCTCTATGGCTTAACAAGAGAAGGTATTGGCTGGGTGAAAAATGCTACAGAAAACCAATCATTTTGTTTCTTTTCTAAGCCTGGGCTCTCTAGGAAGATCATTTGGACATTATGTGCCTTGTCAATTGAGATTTCTTTGGGGATGCAGATATATAAGAACTACACTGCTCAGACAAATCAGCTTACACCAACACAAAAAAACACATATGGTAATTTGGTAAAGACTAATATCAGTGCCATACCATCCTCAATCGTGGTGGGTTTCTAAAAATTAAGCTTAATGAAAGTCTTAATATTAAATGAGCAAAGTGATTTGATTTGTTCCTCTATCGCAAGTTGTAGTCTAAAAGCAATGAGGCCACCACCCATTGTATCTGTTTTAGCGAAATACACTCCTTCAGTCATTAAGATAGCTCTCACCTTCTTTCAGCCCTGCTAAACAACTATGTTATGCAGTCTAACACAGATTAGCTTCATAGTCGGTGTTTGGTGCCATATATTTCACGCACTTTTATACCACAGATGGTTCTCAGCACAGTTTGTTGGTTATTAAGAGCTGAACTGAAATGAAACTTGCATAAAAAGATAAAAGGCTATGTTGGTCTGAGTCTTTCTTATTATGGTGGGTTAGTAAAACACAGCAGCTGAATGCCCAAATGAGCTCAAATGAGAGACATTAAAATAGGGCAGATATGGGCCACCCATTTTGTACCTGTGTGCCACCCTTATGGGCTTGCAATCTGGGAAGAGGTGGAGACACATTGTCTTAACACTCTAGGTTGTAAATTGAACACTATAAGAGTTCATAAATATTAACACTGTAAAAACAACAGTCACTGCACACTGAAAAGTGTTAAAGGTAACACTGAATGGTGTGGACCCATATAGACACCATGCAGTGTTAATTTAACACTGGCACATTTGCTGTGCAGAGCAGGAGGTGATGGAAAACACAAAATGAATTCCAGTTAGGAAAAAACCCAAGTGTCTTTGATACAGCATATGTTAAATCTTAATTCTTCTTCTACAACCAACATGAACATTTACATTTTTTTGGCAGTGTTAGTGGTACTGCACTATTTACATCATTTACTGCCTTAACTGTTGCACTGTTTACATTAACTAATTCTGTTTACATTTGTTGTATAAACAAAGTTGAATCTCAACATTGAATCAATATGGAAATATTATGTAAACCAACACTCTGATAACGGTTATTCAATGTTGAGAGACAACGTTGTAACAACATCTTTACAACAGAAAATGCCTGCTGGGGAACTATTACCCATAAAATAGGAAAAGGGCAATAAGACCAGCAAATACAATTATACACCATTTAAACCTAATTACAATTATATGGTCAATAAAACAATTAAAATGTCACCTTATATGCATGCTATTAAAAAGTTAAGACCTCTAACCCTCTGGAGTCGACGGCATCGTCGGCAATGCCGTGTATCTTTCTCGCGTATTTCAGTTCATAACTCGCTGAAATCTTATTATAGAAACATGAAAAAAACGCTGACTAAATCCGTAATCTGCCTTCTTTTCAAAACGTCCATTGTCGGAAGTATTAAACTTTTAAAAATTAGGTTAAATCGGCAAAAAAGTAAACCATGTCACCTTACTTTGTTTTACCTGCATCGGGGGTGTGTAGTACCGCTGTCACTCGAAGATCGCTATTCACATTCTAAATAGCCGCATTAGCGCGTATTCAGATCGCATTCGCATGGTAATTTTTTTCTATTTTATTTTTTATTTTTTTTTAATAAATATTCCCTCCTCCACCCCCCCTCTGCGGAGGACTACTTTATTTGTATTTATTTATTTATTTTATTATTTATTTATTTTTTATTTTTATTTACTTCCTCGAAAGAAGGGGGGGGGAACAAAGGAGAAGAAGGGGGGAAGAGAGGGAGGGAGAGAGAGGGGAAAGAAAGGGAGAAAAGAAAAAAAACAAAACAGATAATCTGCTTCCATGTCTGCTAAAAAGAGAAAGACAACATACACTCACCTAAAGGATTATTAGGAACACCATACTAATACGGTGTTTGACCCCCTTTCACCTTCAGAACTGCCTTAATTCTATGTGCCATTGATTCAACAAGGTGCTGAAAGCATTCTTTAGAAATGTTGGCCCATATTGATAGGATAGCATCTTGCAGTTGATGGAGATTTGTGGGATGCACATTCAGGGCATGAAGCTCCCATTCCACCACATCCCAAAGATGCTCTATTGGGTTGAGATCTGGTGACTGTGGGGGCCATATTAGTACAGTGAACTCATTGTCATGTTCAAGAAACCAATTTGAAATGATTCGAGCTTTGTGACATGATGCATTATCCTGCTGGAAGTAGCCATCAGAGGATGGGTACATGGTGGTCATAAAGGGATGGACATGGTCAGAAACAATGCTCAGGTAGGCCGTGGCATTTAAACGATGCCCAATTGGCACTAAGGGGCCTAAAGTGTGCCAAGAAAACATCCCCCACACCATTACACCACCACCACCAGCCTGCACAGTGGTAACAAGGCATGATGGATCCATGTTCTCATTCTGTTTGTGCCAAATTCTGACTCTACCAATTGAATGTCTCAACAGAAATCGAGACTCATCACACCAGGCAACAATTTTTCCAGTAAACCCTAGAAATGGTTGTGCGTGAAAATCCCAGTAACTGAGCAGATTGTGAAATACTCAGACCGGCCCGTCTGGCACCAACAACCATGCCACGTTCAAAATTGCTTAAATCACCTTTCTTTCCCATTCTGACATTCAGTTTGGAGTTCAGGAGATTGTCTTGACCAGGACCACACCCCTAAATGCATTGAAGCAACTGCCATGTGATTGGTTGATTAGATAATTGCATTAATGAGAAACTGAACAGGTGTTCCTAATAATCCTTTAGGTGAGTCTACAACATCTGTACTAATCACAACGACCATCAAACGTTAAATGTTGTTGAACAGCACACACAACCAGCATTACAACACATGCCCAGAAGCAACAGTCGGTCAAGATAGTGTGTGTCCGTGAGCACGTGTCTGTGAGCACCTGTGTGCACACCTGTGTGTGTCAGCGCGTTGGTGTTCCTAAGGTTTCTCCATGTAAATGTCTAGTAGTGTGTGTGGGGAGCCACAGCCCCGCCCACCCAGGACATGAAGCCAACCCGGGCCTCCAAACATCCAGAGGCCCCCCAGGGCACGGGAACCCCAGGAGGACCACCGCAGGGACAATTGCAGCCCCCACCCAGAAAAGGGCAGAGGAGCGCTCCGGAGGGGGGCCATCCGGCAGCCACATCGCAGGAGCCCCAGGGCGCCGTGGCGGCGAGCACGCAGGCCCCGCCGGCGGCCGGCCACACCAGGGCAGACCGGACCCCGGGCCCAGAGGTCCAAGGGCCCTCCCACCCCCCAGCCGGGGCCCCGACCAAGCCGGAAGGACCAGGCCCCGACAGGCAACCGCCGAGAGTGAGCCAGCACACACCAGAGCATCCAGCCCACATCGAGAACCACCAACACATTGGCAGCTGGGGCCTCATCCACCGGCAGGGAGTGTGGCGGGGGGCAATAGAGCCTGAGATGTTATTTCAGGTGGAGTCTAAGACCCAACCTGACACCTGCGTAAAGACAAACAGGCGCTCACATACACAAGCATACGTTCCCACCATCATGCACACATAAACAAATGTTCACCCATTCGCCCAATATGAAGACACACAGAAATGAACGCCGTACACACACTCACACTCCCCATATATACTCTATACTCCGAGATCCGGGCACCACCGCCCCCAGAGGGGCAATCCGCCACCAGACCTCGGAGATGGATCCCTTTTTTTTCCTCTGGCGTGGGGACAAGAAGACCACCCCGGACCCCGCAGCAGCCGAGAAGCCCACCAGCCCAGACCCCAACCGGACGGCCAGCTCAGATTATAAGAGGAAGATTGAGGAACATCTGGACAGCAATAACAGCAGGCAGGTGTGGATGGGTGTCCAGCATATGACCAGCTATAGGACCAGTACCGGTGATGTGGGGGGTGATCTAGCGCTGGTGGAGGAACTCAATCACTACTTTGCCCGGTTCGAGGTGGACCACCCAGAGACAGACGGACTCCATTCAGAAACCAACAATAACCCCATCTTCACAGTAGGGGAGCACGAGGTGAGACACACGCTGAAGACTGTCAACCCACGGAAGGCAGCTGGACCCGACGGCATCTTGGGACGCGTGCTGAAGGATTGTGCAGACCAACTGGCTGGGGTCTTCACCAGGATATTCAACCGGTCTCTGTCCCAGTCCACTGTACCGCTCTGCCTGAAATCCTCTATCATAGTGCCTCTGGCCAAGAAACAGACCATCACCAGTCTTAATGACTACAGGCCAGTTGCACTGACTCCCGTGGTTATGAAGTGCTTTGAGAAGCTACAGATAGTCAGGAACCACATCATGTCATTCATTCCTCCTATGTTTGACCCACACCAGTTTGCCTACAGAGCAAACAGGTCTACGGAAGACGCTGTGACCACTGTTCTCCATACTGTTTTGTCTCACCCGGAGCTGCAGGGAAGCTATGCACGGCTGCTCTTCATAGATTTCAGCTCTGCGTTCAATACGATCCTCCCCCACACTCTGATAACCAAACTGAAAGACATAGGACTTCCTATGAGTGGGCCCCTACTACTCCACACCCATCAGCATGAGCACTGGCTCTCCACAGGGCTGTGTGCTGAGCCCCCTGCTCTATACCCTATACACCCACGATTGCATTCCTGTCCACCACAGTAACAACATTGTCAAGTTCGCTGACGACACCACTGTCATAGGGCTTATCTCGGGGGGAGATGAGTCTGCCTACAGGGACGAGGTGGAAACACTGTCAGAATGGTGTAGTAATAACAACTAGCTCCTCAACACAGCAAAGACGAAGGAACTCATCGTGGACTTCAGGAAAAAGGCAGACAACATCCAGCCACTCATCATAAATGGGGACTGTGTGGAGAGGGTCTCAAACTTCCGCTTCCTGGGAGTCACCATCAGTGAGGACCTGACCTGGGGGACACATACTGCAGAGGTAGTGAAGAAGGCCCAAAAAAGACTCTACTTCCTGAGGGTTCATAGGAAGAACAACATCCCAGAGAAACTGATGGTGTCCTTCTACCGCTGCACAGTAGAGAGCATCATGGTCTACTGTCTCTGTGCATGGTTCACCAGCTGCACAGCGGGACACAGAAAAGAGCTTCACAGGGGGCCCCTACTACTCCACACCCATTGTTGTGCACTGGAGAATTGCACTTTAATTTCGTTGTACAATGTCTCATTGCTACAATGACAATAAAGATTCTATTCTATTCTATTCTATTCTTCTCAGCCCCCGGCTCCAGATGGCGAGCAGAGAACGGGGGTGTGAAAAGACCCCATGCTTCCCTCCGCCCACTCAGATGTGGTGTTGGTGTGTGTTGTTCTAAAGTGCTTTAAAACAGGGGAAGGGCATGGTGCTTGTGATGTGTGATTGAGACACAGGTGGTCACGGGAGGACAGAGGAGGAATACCTCCCCTGCCCCCCAGCGACGCACATGCACCTCAAAGCCCTACATGTGTGTTGGGATGACGGAGTAGATTTAGTAATTTATAAACACATTCATAACTAATAATAATGAATCCATAAATCATTATTCTCATCTGGAATGCACTATACTGTAGATGCCCTCATAATGCATTATGATGGTCGGAATAATACAGCTTTCTACTGCATTACAAAAGTATCTATAGTGCATTATAGATGAGAGCTTCATAAGGCAGTCATAGTGCATAATAAACATGGCAATGTGTTATGCCCTTTTAGAAATATAGCCGTGTTTATAATGCTTCATGAATGCATTATAATGCATGGTCAATGTGTTTAAAAATGACTAAAACAAAAAAAGATGTTACCAAAAATCATTTATGGTTCTGCCTGTGATGCTATCAACACTCAAGCTTTTCTGGTCAGTGCAATTTATAATTGTTCAGACAGATAATAGTCTACCATGTGAGCGATGCTCAGGTCACTGATCAACACAAGTTTGTCAGAAACGGACTGACAAGATTTTTTAACGTTATGACAAAAAACTATACACACAAATATGTAAAACGATCATGTCCATTCATTATCCCATGTGCCATTTTACTACAAGCCATGGCCACATAGGCTATGCGGCAAACCTAGCTTCAGCCTCTTACCAAGTGAGCGATGCTAGCTAATTGGTGACACAAAATTACTGTCAGTACCGTGGCGACAAGATTTTATCATACGACAACATAAAAACCACACACATTATCAAATAACGGTCATGACAATTCATTATTTAGTGCATAATTACAGGGAACGTATGAGAGACAAAAGTCTGTCAGTTCGCTCTCGTCAAACAAGTGAAATGGATGCTAGTGATAATGTTACTATAAGCGAGCTGTTATGAAAACACCTGGCGGTATAACTGTAAATTTATCCTGTAGTTCTACATTTATCTCAAACATGTCATTCTGACACTGATATGTCTTCAAGCCATCATTAGTGGCTCCCTCATCTGGCCTCAGTAGTGGTTGCATCCCAGAGCCACCAGCAGCCTGCTGGTCTTGGTGGCACCCCAGTGTTTGCTTGTAGAGGAGATGCTCAGTGGCAGTGATGGTGGGAGTCCCAGATGAGACAAGATGAGCACAGAGCTGTCCAGCCCATTGTTGCCAATGGTCACATTCTACCAGAATGCCCTGACACTAACATCCAAACATCCCACGGACCCCAGTTATCCACTGTAGGGAAACTGAATAAGAAGCCTTTACCTTGGGCAGAAAATGCTTTGTTTGTGTAGTACGTCTTAGTGACAGAGTACCAATTAAGTTGGAAAATATGCAGTGAAATATCTAATGATATCTGAACATTCAAACACAGCATACAATTCAGTTTGCAAATTTAAACAATTCTATTTAAAAGAACAGTTTAATTTCAGAGCCGATGGCCGTGTGACCATGAAATGAAATGCCGACAACATTCCTGGAGCCTTCAATTTAGCATACACAGTGCCCTCTACAGGATTCTGTCGAAACCGCATCCCCTTCAGCCTCGTTCACAAAACGTGCGAGTTGTTTTCAGCATACGTTTTTCTTTATAAATCCCAAAATCCTCTTAGATACGTACCTATGAATGTTTGGCATCTTTTTCGGTCACATGAAGCCTTTATAAATGAATTCCCGATTAATGCCTCTACATGGCTAGTGTTGTAATTGTATCATTAGAAACACATGAAAACATCTTAATTGCGTTAAGGTATGTAACGGTATAATCACATGACAAAAGATAACTTCGTGACTTAGCAAACTGCATGGTAGTTATATTACTTTAGTGTTGCTGCTGTGACAGTGCCAGAAAATACAACTGTCTAATTGTACCTATCAGCGTACCTATAATATCACCCATTCATTGCGCCACGGTAAGGTCGGATGGCGTTACATCATAAACAGGAAATTAGGGGAACATGCTGCCTTTATCCATTAATATTTTCACGCAAGACAAAGGTAACGAGTCCGTTGAAATTTCAGTACCTTGCGTTTTTTAATTTGAAATGGTAATTAGTTACATTACTCCTTACAGACAAAAGTAGTGGAATTACAGTAACGCGTTACTACCAACATTGCTAGGTTTGCTAATGCTAAGGTTAGCAGTGCAGCCTTATTCTACTTCCTCTTGCAAGATAAGACAGCGTTACTGTCACTGTGCAAATACAATAAGATGTCTTTGGAGCAAGCCTGTTAAGGATAAAACCACAAGTAAAATACAATATGAAATAAAAGAAATATTCACCAACATTAAAGAAGAACAAAGATGAATAAAATACTGGTACTGGAAGCAAAGAAACCAGTAAAACATAGTCAGAGAAACATTGGAAAGCTCGGAACAGCTGCGAATGTGCCTCCATCATTGTTCATAATTCTTCAGTTGACGTTGCTACAGTGGAAGAGTGAAATGGCTGAAGATTAATTACAGCCCTGCTGCCTAACTGTCCGGGGGTCAGACAGAGCAGAAAATAAACCACCGCGGGAACCTTTCCATGAAAACTATTAATTAAAACCGATACCTGTACGTAAAACACAACATCGCAATAAGTGTATCGATCGACATATCCCTAGATTCTTAGGAATATTAGCACTACACCAAAATTTCCAACTGTGCTAAATATTCAGTTGTAAATCAAAACCACAAGTGAGATAAGAACGTCTCCCGCTCATTCCCCTCCATCAAATCTTCCACTAACTGAATGGGTCGCTTAATTGTCGCTATGAATTCTGGGAGTCTGTGGAAGGTCACGACCGCAGCTCTCGCGTTACTTGCTACCAGGAAGAAATTGTATTCAAATACTGTAATAGCGACCTAATAATTTTAACAAACGATCAAATTTTATTTATATATATATATATATATCTCAATTATACAGACACGACCTGTATTGTGTCATTCTACATCTTGTTTTGATAATATATTTGTATTGCGTAAACATATTCGATATACAGCCCAGCCACAATTGGTTTCTTTGTCACCCGGAAACTTAGCAACTGTGTTGTGAGCGGATCTGCAGCGCTTTTCTCTTTTTAAACGTGTCTTCTAAATTTGCGGTGCTCCTATTATTTTTCCGCGCTTTTGTTAATGTACATCGTGTGTGTTGTCATTTGGTTAACGTGTTTGACGACTTTGCAGCACGCTGACACTAATTGGCCACAGTACCATAGCAACCGCATCATAACAATTGTAGTTGCACTTCGAGTTAATTTGATTTGAACATTCAAAGCAGCTCAGATTTGCAGCTTCCCAGCGAGAGACAAGACGTGATCGAGATGTCTGCCCTGAACGCCACTGTGTGCCTCTGGAGAATCGACTGGCTCCTGCCAAATGGGGCAGTCAGTGTCCGGATTGCTCCGGAAGACATCCCCGGTTCAGTTAGCCATGGTAAGGACTGCAAAGTGATGCCCAGAATAGCTCAGCACTCGAAGAATGAAAGTCAGAATAGGGTTGGCTGGTCTTGTTGAATCTTGCAGTCTGTGATAACTATCTTATTTTGGAACTACATGTCTTAGGATACTAGATAATAAAACGGTTGACTTTTAGGCAAACGGTGATTTGTTACCATGAAGCAGTAAAAATACGGGGCTCTTTTCGGCATGTCTGCTGTATTGTATAATGAAATCAGAAATCAATAAAATCTGTCGCTGTGATGTGTGGATGGATGAAGTTTTAACTTCTTTTTTTTTTGACTGGCTATATTTACCATAATATAAGCTGCACAGAAATGGTCCTCATATTGTTTTAAAGCTATTGTCCAGCTCTATAGGTTGAACAAATAATATGCCATCCCCATACGAATAATTACCATGGGTTATTAAAGTATTAAAAATTCAATAACAAAACACCTGTATTTCAAAATTGATCAATTTTTTAAATAAATCTAGCAAATAATGTCATGAACATCTCCAGAAAATTTGGTCTTTGGTTTTTACGTTGTTGCTGAGACATCATTACTTAATTATGTGAAATGTCTATCAAAACCACAGTTCCTTACAATGCTGTTAGCAGTAGCAGAATAGCAGTTAGTGATCAAGGCATGGTACAGGATTATTATTTTTCATGACAACTTCAACTATTGCCAGAACTAGCTGTGGAAATCTAATTTAAATTACAACATTTCAAATTACTATCAAAATTGAATAAAAAGACAATATTGCCAAAGTAACTGGGAAAAAAAGAGAATTAATGGCACAGTCAGAATAGTTTATTTTCCTCTTAAGTTTACACCTTTGACTAGACACTGGCCTACTAAAAAGGGCCTTCATTTGTCAAAAAGCCTGAACAAAACAAAAATAAATAAACTAGATTGGCTTTTATGCTACTAGGGCGAGGAAAGCATTTCAACATTGGTGTAATAATGCATAAGTTACATCAGTTTCCAGTGTGGTTTTTCGCTGTTGTTCTGCATATCAGGGAATCTGTGCACTAACTGGTGTGTTTTTATAAGTCAAGTTCCCCTGTCGAAACGCAGGCGGCCCGATTCAAGACCAGCGCATAAGTCTCCCAAGCTTGCGTTTCCTGTATCCAATAAGATGGCAGAATTTTTCTCAATGTGCAATACTGACTGCCAAGTGTGATATCTGTGATGTATGTGATGTAGTTTTGTTGTAGAGTGACATAAGGATTCACTTTATTTAAATGTGCTGTCCCCTGTCTTTTTAACCCCAAAGGACGAACCAGCACCAGTGGTGGAGGCCATCGGAGGAAATGCCGCACTGGGCCGCCGGCACCCAGCTCCATCACCGTGTCTGCCGCCACTTCGTCTGCTCCCTCCCCGGTGGCAACCAGCAGGGGTCAGCAGGGCTCAGGACGCCGTAGAAATACGGCGGGAGGCCGGTCAGGACGTAGAAATTGGTGTAAAAAACAAAAGGGGCCATTTACAAAAAATTTACGGAATCTAGTACGCTTCAGTAACTGCAAATTGGGAAACCCGTTTGACTCAACCCAAGTGGGTGAGAAGATCCCGTGTGAGGATCTCACCCAGAGTGACGATGAGGTTGCAACCATCCTGTGTCGCGCTCCATCTATGTCAGAGCCTGAGCCTGAGCCCTGCTCACCGGCCTTCTCCTCCACTTCATTCTTAGTTCCGTCACCCATCCCATCCTCTTTTGTCTCCTCTCCATCTCCATCTTTTTTTACAGACTCTCCTCCTCCGTCACCACACGTAGTCTCACATGTAAGCCCAGCCCCACATCCATCTTCAGCTCCGGCCATGGTTCATCCCACCCCTCCGTATCAGGTTCCAGCGCACCCCTCATCTCAGCTGGTTACGGGTCCGACACCCCCATTTATGTCCCCTTCTGTTGTTTTTGAAAAAATGGAAAGATTCAATAAGTTGCATAACTATTATCTTAGCAACTACCCTAAAATGACCTATGAGGCCAAGTGCTTAACTTACCATTGGTGTATTCAGTTTTGGAGTGAGTTTTTAAATGCAATTTCCATCTGCAAGCAGGGGAGGGACCAAAACCTAGAGGCTCACTACACGTATGTTGACAATTGGGTTGATGAAGCTGAGGTGATATTTCCTAATGATGCGCTGGACCAGCTGAGTGCCATCCCCGGGGTCCTGGAGTTGGCTGTGGAGATGGGCTATCTGTGTGATGTAAATAGTTTTTCATAGAACCTGTAAATAATTAGGTGAGAGATCTCACAAGTTCTTAGGATAAGATAAGATTAAGATAGTTTAACCTTAACTTATCCTAAGTTTGTATGACATAAGATTAGAATAAGATAAGACTAATATAGGTTAAAATAAGATTTTGTATAACATAAGGTAACATAGAATAAGATAAGACTAATATAGAGTAAGTTAAGATAAGGTTAAGATAAGATTTTGTATAACATAAGGTAACATAGAATAAGATAAGACTAATATAGTGTAAGTTAAGATAAGGTTAAGATAAGATTGTATAACGTAAGGTAACATAGAATAAGATAAGACTAATATAGAGTAAGTTAAGATAAGGTTAAGATAAGATTTTGTATAACATAAGGTAACATAGAATAAGATAAGACTAATATAGTGTAAGTTAAGATAAGGTTAAGATAAGATTGTATAACGTAAGGTAACATAGAATAAGATAAGACTAATATAGAGTAAGTTAAGATAAGGTTAAGATAAGATTTTGTATAACATAAGGTAACATAGAATAAGATAAGACTAAGATATAAATAAATGTGGATTATTTTGCATTTGGTTTGTGTCTGTGTGGTTATTTAAAACATTGTGAAGTTTGAAACAAAATTTGATTAGCTTATATAATGGTTGGTTAAACTCATGTACATGTAGAGAATTGTAGTGGACTTGCCATTGAATTAAAGGTTTCTTCAGTTCTCAAGTGCAATGCAAAAAACATAGAGGGGCAATTCATTAAATGATGCAAGCACAGGGACATGATTTTGGTGTTAAACCCAAATTGCATGACCATTCTGCCGCAAATACAGGCCTTTAAGGTTAAAGGTGCCATCCAACTCTACTTTGAAAACTTGTGAAACTGATAAAGTACATGTTTCTTTGTTTTCTGCACATGCGTCCACCAAACGGAAGGGGCCTGAGAGTGGCATTAAGAGTCTGCAGCTGTATATTATTATTATTATATATATAAAATTATATTTATATTATAATATAATATTATATAAGCTAATTTCCTAGATCCTTAAATTTGCAAGCATAGTGGTGACATAGTTTCATGGACAAAGAGCAAGTCCTAAATGACCAACAGCAAGCAGTTATGAAACAGGAAAAAGAGAGAAAGAGTCCGACGGAGTCACCACTAGATCCAGTACCAGGGGGGTCAGCCACGTTTCCGTGAAACGTGATATATTGCAGTTTCTTGCATCGCGCTGGAACCCCAACCTCGCTCTTAGGTCACCTAGTTTAGACTGGACGTTTGCGAGCGGGACTCTGGGCAGGGGCGGGCGATGTGCTCGTTTCCTCAGTCTGTTTCGGACGCCGGCGTGTGTCCCACAGTGCTTCTTTGTTCGGCGCCGCGGGGTCATGCGGCTGTGTCCTTTGTTTGGTTTGTTTTACACAAACGTAAAAGCATGGACTATACCCCTAAAGGGAGGCCTTATTGAAATAATATGGATCATTTAAGGCCTGCATTCAAATATTACATTAAAATGACTAAATTAAAATTATTAAGTTTACCCATCTTTATCACTCTGCCTTAAACAAAGGAGACGCCCGAATCTCCTCGGTATACAGAGTACACTTTAGATGGGCAGTAAGTGCATTTCCCTGCCACTCCAGGGAAGCCGGTGTGGATGTGCAGGCTAGCTGTTTGGTCCCTGTTTCAGGTTCATGCGGCAGCATCTGCAAAGGCGGCCTGCTTGTCGTGAGTCTGGCCTTTTCCTCTTTTTCTCCATCTTCTTCTCCACCCGTTTCTTGGCAGCCTCCAGCTCCTTCTGGAAGATTTCTGTCTCTGCAAATTCATCTAAGGCCATTTTGGGGTTAGAGAGCCCCTCAGCAAAAAATGTTACGTTTGTAAACAAAAATCAGGTAACACTACTTAAAGCCATTGCTTTAGCAATTTATAAACACATTCATAACTAATAATAATGAATCCGTAAAGTATTAGAAACGTGGCTATAATTATTTATCAAAAGGCATAACACATTATACCCATGTGTATTATGCATTATGAATGATTTATGAAGCTCTCATCTGGAATGCACTATAGATACCCTCATAATGCATTATGATGGTCGGAATAATACAGCTTTCTACTGCATTACAAAGGTATCTATAGTGCATTATAGATGAGAGCTTCATAAGGCAGTCATAGTGCATAATAATCATGGCAATGTGTTATGCCCTTTTAGAAATATAGCCGTGTTTATAATGCTTTATGAATGCATTATAATGCATTGTCAATGTGTTTAAAAATGACAAACAAAAAAAATCATTTATGGTTCTGCCTGTGATGCTATCAACACTCAAGCTTTTCTGGTCAGTGCAATTTATAATTGTTCAGACAGATAATAGTCTACCATGTGAGCGATGCTCAGGTCACTGATCAACACAAGTTTGTCAGAAACGGACTGACAAGATTTTTTAACGTCATGACAAAAAACTATACACATAAATATGAAAAACGATCATGTCCATTCATTATCCCATGTGCCATTTTACTACAAGCCATGGCCACATAGGCTATGCGGCAAACCTAGCTTCAGCCTCTTACCAAGTGAGCGATGCTAGCTAATTGGTGACACAAAATTACTGTCAGTACCGTGGCGACAAGATTTTATCATACAACAACATAAAAACCACACACATTATCAAATAACGGTCATGACAATTCATTATTTAGCGCATAATTACAGGGAACGTATGAGAGACAAAAGTCTGTCAGTTCTCTCTCGTCAAACAAGTGAAATGGTTGCTAGTGATAATGTTACTATAAGCGAGCTGTTATGAAAACACCTGGCGGTATAACTGTAAATTTATCCTGTAGTTCTACATTTATCTCAAACATGTCATTCTGACACTGATATGTCTTCAAGCCATCATTAGTGGCTCCCTCATCTGGCCTCAGTAGTGGTTGCATCCCAGAGCCACCAGCAGCCTGCTGGTCTTGGTGGCACCCCAGTGTTTGCTTGTAGAGGAGATGCTCAGTGGCAGTGATGGTGGGAGTCCCACATGAGACAAGATGAGCACAGAGCTGTCCAGCCCATTGTTGCCAATGGTCACATTCTACCAGAATGCCCTGACACTAACATCCAAACATCCCACGGACCCCAGCTATCCACTGTAGGGAAACTGAATAAGAAGCCTTTACACTGGGCAGAAAATGCTTTGTTTGTGTAGTACGTCTTAGTGACAGAGCACCAATTTCAGAGGCCATTAAGTTGAAAAATATGCAGTGAAATATCTAATGATATCTGAACATTCAAACACAGCATACAATTCAGTTTGCAAATTTAAACAATTCTATTTAAAAGAACAGCTTAATTTCAGAGCCGATGGCCGTGTGACCATGAAATGAAATGCCGACAACATTCCTGGAGCCTTCAATTTAGCATACACAGTGCCCTCTACAGGATTCTGTCGAAACCGCACCCCCTTCAGCCTCGTTCACAAAACGTGCGAGTTGTTTTCAGCATACGTTTTTCTTTCTGTTTTGGTCGCCGGCTATCATCCAACAAAAGGTTCATTTCAGCTCTCCTAATCTGACATAAACCACACTCACAAACACTTTCGGGTTACTGTGCCACCGGGAAGGGATGGACTCCGGTCGGGATGGGTTTCCAGCATTTCCTATCCTGGCTGCTCTTTAGGGACAAACACAAGAATGGAGTCTAGTGATCACACCGGAACCTGACTTACCTGAACGGAGATGTACGGAGCAGACTCTCATATGCGCGGGGATGCTCTGGAATGCAAGGTCTTTACGCCCCACCGCTAGAAGCTACGCCATCCGACGCCATTTCGTCAACTCTTCCACTTTTGCTCTTGTCTTTTCCAATCCAGAAAAGAAAAGAAACGTATACCGGTCCTGAAGACCGAAGAGAGACCCGAGTCGATATGGGGCCGCCGCTTAGCGGGTCGCCGTTAGCCGGGCCTCCGTGACGCCCCCGCTCGGAGTAGAATGCCCAGGGACGTCGCAGCCACCGGCGTCCTCCCTGTCCTCCTGTCCTCTCAAAAAACAGCAATCGTTTAAACAAACATGAGGGGAAATTCAAAAGGGAAAGATGACGTCATGCCTTACCTCAGCACAGCTGCCCACCGCACAAACGACAGCGTGTCACCTTACTTTAAAGAAAAAAGAAAAACGGCGGGAAATGGGGGCACGGACAGGGCCCCTCCCTCACAGCACATGCGGCTAATTACCTGGCCATCCAGAGGCACTCAGTCTATTAGTCACCCATTCAGTCAGTCAGTTCTGCCTTTCAACAACAGGGGGCAGTAGAGGTGCACCGTTCCTGGAAGCACTGCAATACAGAGTCGATGCCTGGAGCAGACGGGGCAAGCCCCACTTCCGACTCCCTGTTTCAAAAATCCGTTTAATATGCAGTGTTGTGCCTGAACGAGTTCATTGAACGATCGTTCATGAACTCGTTCATATTCTGGGTGAACGTGAACTGAACGTGCTGTATATCTGCCTGATGAACGTGAACGTGAACGCGCTCATTCTGGCATTTATGAACGTCGTTCTCTCGTAGTTCAATTTTGTTCTAGAGAGTGCCAGATTTCCATGGAGCCAGGCAAAATCCCGGCTATAACCACTGACTGTACAATATCTAGGATACAACCGCTACAACACAATCTAAAACGGGCTTTATTATACAGGGGGAAAGACCAGATCTGGCAACACCAGCCACCACAGAGTCGCACCGCGCATGCGTCATTAAATTGCGAAGGATGAATGGAGGCAAAATCCGATGAAGGCAGCGGCACTACTTCTGTCTCAATGATGAATGAAACTTCATATGTCCACCTAAAAGAATTTTTTGAAAAGGTCAGTGATGATCCAGGTGGGAAAAACCTTACCTTTTTGTGTAAACTGTGCCCGCCGGGTCTCAAGAAGCAACTCCGCACATCAACAACGTCAACAGCAAACTTGAAACGGCATATTGAAATAAAGCACCCGTCTAACCTTTTAAGGTATGTGCAGGTCACTAAAAAATCAAAAGACAGATCAATTTACTCAGACTCCTAGTTCAAATACAAGGCAGCCCAAACCTATGTGTGTAATATGGAAAGACAGATCCTGTTCTACCACCCAAAACCAAATAACGGCGTACAGTAACGGCAGCTCTGTTATCTCCCAGCCGCAGCTGGACAACCTGGATTTGCAGTATATTGTTGGAGACCTGCAGCCTTTGAGGAAAGTGGAAAACCCAGCTTTCATAAACTTAATAAAGGGGTTGCAGCCATCCAAAAAGGTGACATCAAGAAAAAAAGTACAAACACTGCTGAACAAGAAATTTGAAGAAAACATATGTGAACTTAAAACTAAACTCTCTGCGGTCGATGCTGTGTGCACAACAGCAGATTGCTGGTCAGCTGTGAACAAAGCATTTATGGGCATCACTATCCACTGACTGAACAAAAATGATGTTTCTAAGAGACATTCTGCAGTCCTGGCATGTCGGCGTATTAAAGGAGCACATACACATGATGTATTGGCAAAATTATTGTCAGATGTCAACAAAGAATTCAAAATCCACAACAAGGTTGTGTGTACAGTTACAGACAACGCTTCAAATTTTGTCAAGGCGTTCAATTGTTTTGGGATGGATGTGGCTATTGATACTGAACAGCCAGAGACAGTGGTCCACTTTGATGAAACTAAAAGTGAAGATGACAGTGAACCAGAGTCAGCCTTTGCTGCTGCCAGTGAGAACTCAGATGAAGATGACCAGATGGAGCCTCATTCTCTCTCAGGTCTGGATCATCCCTCTCTCCCCCCTCATAGAAGGTGCATAGCTCACACCTTGAATCTAGTGGCCAAAGATACAGAAAAAGTAACTGAACCACATTACAAAACAATGTCGAGAGCTGTTTTTGCAAAAGCTTCTGCTTTGTGGAATCGAGTTAAGCGAAGTCCAAAGGCTTCTGATACTGTGGAGGAAAAGCTTGGGATTAGCTTTATTGTGCCAAATGACACAAGATGGAACTCTGTATTTCTTGCCATGGAGAGACTGTCTCGCATAGCAACATTAACTATCAGGGCAGAAATAAATGTGGCTGAGGTCCCCCCTGCAAATGATGCCACTCCCCTACATGATGCTGATTCTGCACACTGTGAGTGATGAGTTTGGCTTTCGCCGATTCTCTCCACATGAAGTCAACTTCATTCACAAATTTGTGGACGTGATGAGGCCTTTAGCACTTGCATTAAACATCCTCCAAGCAGAGAAAAACATCTTTCTTGGCTACCTGGCTCCAACCATCGTGCAACTGCAATGTCTTATGAATGACCTGTTGGATGAGAGCATGAAGCAGACTGCTGCAGAGGGTCTCATTACATGCCGTCCCCTTATAGAGAGCATCTTGCAGTCACTGAGTACAAGGCTGGCAGATCTTCTGGAGAAGAGGGAGCACATACTCTCCGCTATGCTGATGCCAAGATTCAAGCTAGACTGGGTCCAAGATGAGGAAAAACGTGTGCTGTACAGATTGATGCTGAAAAGAGAATTTCAAACCCTCAGCTCTAATAACTCAGCTGCAAGAGACTTAGGTCAACCCCAGTCCAGTGGTGAAATGGAGAAGAAAGATTCTGCAGCTTCATTCTTCAGATTTAACAGAAAAACTCCGGTTTCTCATGATGTTAAAATTTCTTGTTTCGTCTCATTCAGGCCCAGGAGAAACCGACTGGGAGATGCCAACTTTGAGAAGCAGCTGAACTTGAATGCCAACAAAAAGATCTGAAGGTATCTTAAATATTGTTCTGACCTATTTATTGGGCTATAGAAGCACAATGGAGATGAGTGTGTGGGTGTGCAGAGGTGAGCTGCATGAAAATAACAGAGCATATCTTGTTTTTACTGGAAGCAAGACACAGCAGACCTAGCAGGGAGAGACCACTGGGACCAGTGACAGAGGATCTTCATTCAGATAAGGGGTTTTCAAGCTGGATAGAAAGTAACACTGTCCTTGGCCCAGCACGTGTTGGACTTTTTTTTTCCCCATTGATGATTATTATTATTATTTGAGTCATTTATGTCCATGGCCTTGGACTCTGATTGACTCTTTTTAAGTTATTGAGGGATTTTTTTGTTTAGTTTTTTCTCATTCATTTGGACTAAATATTTCACTTTTATTACCCAAGTTCTAGATCTGTTCTTTTTCTTTGGGCAAACAACTCAGAAAAAAATACATTCACAAAAAATTGAAAAGTGACTTACTGAGAAGAAAATCAATGTTTAAATGTTTTGCGCTTTGAGGTACATCCTTGTTTCCTACCTCAGCCTGGTTCCTACCTCAGATTGTTTCTTAATTCCTCATTAAAAAAACCATTCAAGCAGCACGTTCTTCCTCATGTTTCTGAGAATATACTGTAGGGTGAAAGCTGCAGCTGGATACGAGTGTGGACTGAATGGGGGGCAACAACTGGAAAATGCCAGTATTCTTAGGGTAACAGCTTGCAGCAACATACTGGAAAAAATAAAAGAACTATGAACTAGTTCATTTTGGAACCTGCGAAGTTAGTTAAAAAAATTTGAATTATGAACTATGAACTGAACTAGTTCATTTTAAAATATGTGAACTGAACTTTGAACTAGTTCATGTAGAAAATGAACTTTCCCAACACTGGGCCCTGGAACATGCTAGCAGGAACCGGCAGACAGATCAGGGATATCTCAGCCCATTCTGAGCTCCATTAATCCTTAGGCTGTGGCTGGTTTTAACTGACTGTCAAGACAGTGTTTTAAGTTTCTCTAGTGTGGATGTATGGGCCAACATTACAGTGCAATTTGCAACAATGTCCGGCTCTCCTAATGCTCATGTCTGCACTCAAACACATTGCAATTAATGATTAATGAGCTTCTTACTTTCTGGTGGGCTGGGCCGGTGGCTCCCTGTCCGGTGTCCTCTGGTGGGGCCCCTCATGGGGGGGGGGGGGGGGGCTGTTGTCCTGGTGCTGAAATAAATGGAATTGAAATACTGCCCACATCTTTACAAAAGCAGTTTCAATCTCTGATGCTAGAACTACTAAGCCTGCGCAAATCTGCGTAAATTCCCTAGAACTACTAAGCCTGCGCAGATTTGTTCAGGCCTTCAGCTCCATTGTCCTCCTGCTTTTGTTGTGCAAACACACTAATTACCTGTGAACCCTGGAACATTTGCATTTATTTACTCAGACTCCTAGTTCAAATACAAGGCAGCCCAAACCTATGTGTGTAATATGGAAACCTTCACAAAAGCCTGCCATATCTATACAAAATAACCCACACACTGACTGACCAGCAAATATGAAAGACACACATTCACAAAATATATGGAGAGACAAGTCTGTTTTATTTATAAAAAAATAGAGTGAAAATAGAATGAAAAGTTGCTAATAGAATGAAATGAATAGAATGAAAACATGCTAAGACATCAGTCTCCAATGTATGTTTGTACACAAATGTCATAAGCTGAGTGAAGTCATGGTCCATGGTTGATAACATGCTCATACACATACAGAAAGAAGTAATGTCATTTCATTTTGATTGGCTGTCTCTCCTCTGGCTGTTCATGTAAAAATAGCAAAAATTGTAAAAAAAAAAAAAATGTTATCAGTCCCTCAGTTCCAGGTTCATCTCTTCATCATCTTTCTGCCTTTTGTCTCAGTGGTTACTCTCCCACACAGTCTGTCTGTCTGTCTGTTTCAAAGTCTGTGTTTGCAGCGTTTGCAGACCCAGTGACTATCTTCCCTGCATTTGGCGCAGGTGAATTTGTGACACTTTACGCAGGCAAACCAGCTGCGATTTCTGCTGCAGCTCTCTTGTACCTGGCATTGAGTTGTCTGTACAGGTCCTGGCACAGCAGCAGCAAACACTGCAGCAGCGTTCCTCTCTGTCTCCATTGCCTTTTGCTGCATGAATCTGCAACGGAGTTCCTAGGCTAGAAGCGCAATCAGAAGGCAATTGGCACTTTTGCAGCGTTCCATTGACATGGCAAGTGATGACAGACCGATACTGTAATCAAGGGGCTTTTGTTGGCGTTTCAGTGGTATGGACAGCTGAAAAGCCAGCCAATTAGCACATCCATTTCAATGTGAGGGCAATTGGCACTTTTGCCAGCATTCCATTGGCATGGCAATGATGGCAGTATGGCAGACTGTATGCAATTAGGCCGGCTTTTCACAACATATAAATGCTGTAGGAGTGGCCAAAAGGTGTGACGCTGTTCATTATGACTGTGTATGTGAGGGAGTGGCGTTGCTGTTTGCATAACTACAGCACAGTGCTGTGCATAAAAGCAGAGCGACCGAGGCGGGAGAATCATTTCTCCTTCGCATTTCTGAAGACGCACATCAGGATGGCCTCCGCATCACTGCCACGCAGGAAGAGCCTCTCAGCGCCTCAGGCTTTGGCCCTGCTGCAGGAAATGGACGCAGCAGACTCTGACGGAGGCCAGGTTTCGTTTGCCCGGCAGCTCACAGATGACTCATCGGAAGAGTCCGAAACGGAGATGGAACAAGAACCCGACATGCCTCCACGGAAGATGCGCCGTGGTACCGGGAAGCCCAGTCCGAGCCAGACGGCAAAAGGCGGCACTGTGTGGGTAGAGGAGGACATTGGAAGCGGAACGCCCAGTGCATCAGCACATCGCTTGCGCTTCACTGCGCACACTGGACCCACAGAGTCTGCTAAGGTTTGTCATCGCCAAAGCACATGTGATATTTATATAAACCCATGTATTATTTATATAAACCCATTTAGAGTGAGGTTCATGTAAATTTACCAGTCTCTATTTGTTTATCTTCCGACAGCGTAAAATTACAAGTGTGCTCCAAAGCTTCCTCTGCCTGTTAGACGTGGGAATGCTGCAGACCATCACAGAGTGTACGGTCCGTCACGCCCGCAGAACAGAGCCGGACTGGAAGCTGACAATTAATGAACTGATGGCATTCATTTCTATTCTGTTTGTGAGAGCAATCATGTGTCCCGTTGGCGCCATTGTGGATTGCTGGTCGGAAAACTTTCTAGTGCCAGTAATCAAAGAGACAATGTCCCGAGATAGATTCCTTTCAATTATGCAGCACCTTCGATTTGATGACAAGGACACGCGGGCAGAACGGGTGAAAACAGACAGATTTGCTGCGATATCTGACATCTGGACACGCTTCACTAAGAACTGTGCTGAGAGATTCACTCCAGGAGAACACATGACCATAGATGAGCAGCTGTTCCCGACCAAGGTTCGTTGTCCATTCACACAGTATATCGCATCAAAGCCGGAGAAATGTGGGATCAAGTTCTGGATGGCGACGGATTTGGTAACCAAATACGTCTGCAACGTGTCCCCTTACTTGGGAAAGGACCCCAGTGACCCCCAGGGACAGGCTGGCAGAGAACGTGGTCATGAGTCTGATGGAGCCATTTCTGGACGACGGGAGAAATGTCATAACGGACAATTTCTTCACCTCACTGTCTCTGTCACACAGACTGCTTCAGCGCAACACGACTCTACTGGACACGGTGAATAAAGTTCGCCGTGAACTTCCTCCATCGGTGCGCATGTATTCAGTACGAGCAGCAACACGCAGGTGGCCAGTAGCTGTATTTTACAACATGCTGGACCTGGCGGCGGTGAATGCCTACGTTCTGTACAAGGCATGCACAGGGTGGAAAGGCAAAAGAAGATTGTTTCTGAGTCTTCTAGCCAAGGAACTCCATTGCCGATTCATGCAGCAAAAGGCAATGGAGACAGAGAGGAACGCTGCTGCAGTGTTTGCTGCTGCTGTGCCAGGACCTGTACGGACAACTCAGTGCCAGGTACAAGAGAGCTGCAGCAGAAATCGCAGCTGGTTTGCCTGCGTAAAGTGTCACAAATTCACCTGCGCCAAATGCAGGGAAGATAGTCACTGGGTCTGCAAACGCTGCAAACACAGACTTTGAAACAGACAGAGATTAACCTGGAACTGAGAGACTGATAATTATTTTTTTTTTGTACATTTTTTTTACATGAACAGTCAGAGGAGAGAACATGCAAAGCTGGAGAGATCACACAAAAACAAAATTCACTTTTGGTTTTATAATTCAGTGATAGCCAATCAAAATGAAATGACATTACTTCTTTCTGTATGTGTATGAGCATGTTATCAACCATGGACCATGACTTCACTCAGCTTATGACATTTGTGTACAAACATACATTGGAGACTGATGTCGTAGCATGTTTTCATTCTATTCATTTCATTCTATTAGCAACTTTTCATTCTATTTTCACTCTATTTTTTATAAATAAAATAGACTTGTCTTTCCATATATTTTGTGAATGTGTGTCTTTCATATTTGCAGGTCAGTCAGTGTGTGAGATATTTTGTATAGATATGGCAGGCTTTTGTGAAGGTTTCCATGTTACACACATAGGTTTGGGCTGCCATGGATTTGAACTAGGAGTCTGAGTAAATAAATGCAAATGTGTCGGGGTTCACAGGTAACTAGTGTTTTTGCACAACAAAAGCACGAGGACAATGGAGCTGAAGGCCTGAACAAATCTGCGCAGGCTTAGTAGTTCTAGGGAATTTACGCAGATTTGCGCAGGCTTAGTAGTTCTAGCGTCAGAGATTGAAACTGCTTTTGTAAAGATGTGGGCAGTATTTCAATCCCACCAGGAAAACTGTCCCCCCCCGCATGAGGGGCCCCACCAGAGGACACCAGACGGGGAGCCACCGGCCCAGCCCACAACCCCCAGCCCCATCGCGAGCCGGGCCCAGAACCAAGAAGGTCTGGAAGGACACCCGCGCCCCCCCCCCACAGGCCCCCATCGCCCCCCCGCTCAGTGTGTGTACAAGGTGTGTACATGTTGGTGTGTGTGAATGAGTGTGTGAACTGAAGTGTGTGCAAACTAAAAACTGTGGTGCATAAAAAGTGGGGGGGTGGTCAGGGCAGGAGCTCCACCGCTGGCTGAATCCCATGCGCCCCATCCCAGGTGTATCAGGGCTGGATGTGCTGTATGGAGAACCGAGGTGCATTAAAATTGGGTGGTTGGGTGGCGGCACATTGGCCAATGGTAGGGTGTGTGGGCCAGGCCATGTGGCATAACCCAGCCCTTCGGCCTCCACCGCCCTGAACCACCCCCCAGACCCTAGTGTATTGTGATGTGAGTGTAGGAGACAGGGGCACAACCGGGGCACGCGAGGCATGGGCCCCCTCTTAGGGGCCGGGTCCCCAACCGACCCCTCATCGATTCCTGTCCCTGTCCCCACCCGGCAAGCAGGGCGGTGGGACGAAGACCCGCCACGTGCAACGGGGCCCCAGACGGGCCCCCAGTACCAAGACACCCCACACACCCCGGCGGGCAGGAAGCCAGTCCGTTCGGACAGGGAACCCGCGACCACCCTGCCCCCGGGCAACCCACCCCAGCCCCTCTCCCCCCACCCCCCATCACAGTGCCCTCCAGCCCCCGGGACATTCCCATCTCTGGACCACCCCGGCAGCCACCCCCCCGGGAGCCAGCACGTCACCCCAGCTACCGAGCCTCGGCCCCGGACCCGCCCACACCAGCGCGGCGGTGCAGACGAGCCTGATGGCCCCCCCATCCCACATCCCCCTGAGTACACCCCCACCCAATGCCACCCCCCCAGGTCAGACCCGCACCCGCTCAGAGACAGCGACCCCTGCCGGTGGGACACCATAGATTTGCATATTTGTTTTTGTCTATGCCAGTGGTTCCCAACCTTTTTTAACTCACGGCCCACACAGCCAAACACATATGTTTCCGCGGCCCACTGCAAGAGAATTTAAACGATCCCGCTTTTTGTGTCGGGTTAACTAAGTACTCGGAAGCAAGGCTGTTAATTGTCTTAATTGAATAAACTGGTAATTTATTTAATTATATATCAAATTATGATTTATTTGATTTTGACTAGACATTTTTTATTATATTAACAATATTACAATTTCTATTAATAATAATTGGCGGCCCCCCTGCAATACCGTCTTGAAAACCACTGGTCTATGCCATAAAGTTCGACCATTTTGTCAGATGATATGAAATTACTATCTTGAATATGTTCCATGTATCTTATTCCATTATCGTACCATGTTTTAAAGTTTATTGTTTTTTAATTTCGTAAAATATCAGGATTGTTCCAGATGGGTGTAAATCTGCATGGGATCAGTACAGATCTTTTTAATTTAAGAAATTCCCACCAGACTGTCAATGATGAGCTAATATTGTTGCTCCTAAAGCAGCAATGTTACTTAATGGTGGGGCTGATACAGGGCAAATCCTGGATTTGGACGTCATTAGATAATGTCTGTTCAGTGTCCAGCCAGATATGGTCTACCGGATGTTGTTTGATCCATTTTAGTATATATTGTTTTCTACTGGCAAGATAATAATTGTACAAATTGGGAAGCTCAAGGTCACCTCGATTTTTGGCTTTTTGTATTGTTCTTTGAGTTATTCATGGTGGCTTAGATTTCCATAAAAAATTAGGAATTATGGAGTCCAATTATTTAAACCAGGCATGGAGAGGATAAGTCGGAACCATTGACAATATATAGTTAATTTTTGGTAAGAACATCATTTTAATTGTTGCTACTCTACCCATAAGTGAAATGGGTAGAATACTCCACCTAGTGAGATCATCTTCTATTGTTTTAATATGGGAGTGTGATTTAACCGTATTAAATCAGACAGCTTGGCGGATATGTTAATGCCCAGGTATTTATTGTTCCCAGATTTTAGTGGAACCATTGGGTTGAACTGGAAGTCTTTAACTACAGAAAGTACAGTCGATTTATTCCAGTTAATAAAGTGGTCTGAGGTGGATGATAATTCATAGTCAAGAGTCCAGGTTTACAGGTTCTTCCATCTTACAGCAGGAGGGTCATGCTGTTCTGGAACTCTGTGCTTGACTGTGTGCCCCCCCTCCCCATTCTTTTGCCTCAGTTAGTACCGTGCATTCGGCCCCCTCAGCTTTCTGAGGTTTGCCCCCTCTAGGGGCTAGTCCATAGAATTACAGCAGGCTTACTCCTGTCAGAAATGGGTGCTGTACTTTGTTGAGCACAAGAGGCATCCTTCATGGAGAGATCGTCCACAAAAATCTTCTGATGGAGGCTCCTGAGTCTTTGGGAGAAGCTTATTTCCTGTGCTGGGGTTGTATTGTGTCTCGTAACCACACTATGAAGACTAAAACTTACCAGTATGTTGTTCTATCTGTACTTAGAATAAGGATCCTCAAGGGAGTTTTTGACGAAGCCAGACATCAAGGCTAACAGTGCATTTCGTATCTGGCTGGGCAGCAGTTCAATCACAATGGCAGTGAGGTGCAGCTGAAGAAGTATGTGAGATGCTGCCACCACTGTGTCTTCAGCAAGTTGCCTGAGTCAGACGCCAGAGTCCCGCATGAGAGCATCACAACCTCTAGACCATGGATGTCAAACTCCAGCCCTGGAGGACCGGAGCCCTGTGTAGCTTAGTTCTTTCCCTGTTTCACCATAAATGATTCAGCTCAAGAGCTGTGTGGTAATTAGTACAAGGAGTTGAGTCAGGTGTGTTAAATGAGGGTGAACCAAAAATTGTGCAGGGCTCCGGCCCCCCAGGACTGGAGTTTGACACCCCTGCTCTAGACCTTTCAAACTGGTCTATGTTGATTTTTAGTCAATGTAGGATATTCCTCTAACAAGTCGCTGGATGTGCTTGTGGTGACTAACCATTTCACTAAGTTGTCACAGGCCTATCTTTGTCCCATCCAGTCAGCTAAGACTGAGGTACATTAATTTACTAACAGCTTTTTCTGTGTCTGGCTTCCCTGAATGTCTTCATTCAGAAAAGGGCAAAAACTTTGAGAGTAGCTTGATCACTGAGGTGTGTTAACTTACTGGTGTTAAAAAAATCACCATTTCACCCAATTGGAAATGGGAATGTGGAATGATTTAATCGTATGCTTGGAAACATGACCAGGGCTCTCCCACAAAAAGCCAAGCAACAATGGCCACAATTGTTGAGATCACTCATGTTCTTGTACAATGCCGTGGTACATGAGATGACTGGCTAGGCTCTGATCCAGCTGATGTTCTGCAGAAGATGTTTGGACTAAATAAGATCGGGAAAACTGAAATGCATTTCCATGTTAGTGCATGAAGTCATTCCTGTCTGCATTTTTTGTTGTTTGTTAAAATGCCACCACCCCCTCCCCCCCGCACCACAAATTGTGAAGAAGGCCACTTAAGATCTCCCTCCTACCCTCCCCAGGTCCACCGTGCAGCACCACCCCCAACAGAACATCCAAGAATGTGGTACTTAGCGTATTTCCTGGAAATGTATCACCGAGCTTTAACCTGGCTCAACTCAGTGGGGGACAAGAATAAAAACTGTCAGTATGAGTATGTAGGGTACGTGGGAGATGTGGTCGTGCAACAGGAAGTCAGAGTTATTCTCCAGAAAGCACATTCTATTGAGCCATCAAGTCATAAGCTATGAACTGTTTCAGATAAGAAACAGTGTGTGGTGCAAAGATGATTCTAGGATTCTTCTTCATTTCTGTCATTGCTGTTTTATCAGGTAAGATTCAGTCACTAAGTATGCTGCCTTCATACCAGAATAACTGTTATCTTTCAGTAACAATAATACGTAATACAGACAAATCCAATAACAGCTAAAATGTTTAAACAAAATAAATTTTAATGATTTATCTTGCTGCTTCCAGTTGCCATATATGCAATCTATTGCATAATTGCTACAGATTGAAATGGATAATGTTATGATTTCCATGATTTTCATTAAGAAAGATATTAATGTAGGCATTCATTCATATTTGCATAGTTAGTATTTTAGTAGAGTGTAAAACTATATAGCACAATGGAATACATGCAAAAATATACATTACAATTTATAGGACTTTAATTTTTCATATTTATAATTTATTCTCAGATTCACACCCATACACTGATAAATTAGTAAAACAAAAAATTTGCTGAGGTCTCTTAATTTTTCCAGAGCTATATATACAGACACATTTATATAAGCATTTAGAAAAGGAACAGGAAGCTGAGGTCCTCCTGCTGTAGGTTCAAAAAGCCTTTGTTTTTTAACATTCGCTACCTGCCGACACTTTTCCACTAGAGCTACAACCAAGTAGCCCTTTCGGCTGGTGCTACAGCTTACAGCAGGAGCGCCTCCACTTCTTTTTTGTTTTTCAGATGATATTCAAAGCCCCAACCTGGTGAGCGCCTGCATTTTTATAAGGATTAGTAGTATTTTTCTGACCCAGGGAACAATTCCTTTCTCTTTGTTTTAGTATCATGCAGTCATTTGTTTCATTTATGTCTTTAGAAATGCACAGGATGCAGCAACGGAAAAATTCTTCTATTAGGGTTAAACCACATATACTAGGTTTAAACCACACATGTATTAGGGTTAAACCACACATGTATTAGGTTTAAACCAGCTGGGCCTCCTAAATCTATTGTTACATTTAAATGGGTAAATTTTCAAAAAGTTAAATTTGTTTTTTTAAGAACACGGCATTACTGTCAAATGAATTACAAAATGCTATTATTTTATATATTGTATTATATGCTTATATACACCTAATATTCTCTTTATGTATTGCTTGTGGTAAACTTAATCTAAATTGTATTTATACTTAGTATAAAATAGTATTTTCTTATAAATGTAATGAACAAACAAATAGATGTTGAATTATTAAAACAAGCTCTCTTGAATGAAGGCAGTATGCAGTCTTTAGTTTTTAGTTAAATTAGGATTTTCATAACAGCTCCTTCTCTTTCACTGGAGAAAGGATCAGAAGAAAAATTGATAAAATGAGAATGAAAACATAGGGAGTTCATCTCCTTGGAAAATGACCATGATCGATTTTACCTCAATAAATAAGCCTGGTTTAAATAGAGAACTTAGTCAATTTAACTAGAAAGATAAGCTAACGTTGACTGTACCGGCCTCAGAAGGACAACGGTAAGTAATTCAACTTATAAAGACGTCACCTTGCATTAGTAGTTAAAACACTTAAATGAATAAATGAAGGTTGTAAAATAACACATTTTCAACAGGCTAGACTTCTGCTGGCTACTCACATTTACCAATGCACGACAAACAGTACTATGACAGACGAACACAATGAACATGTTGCTCACAAAGGATGAATGATGCAACCAACTGGCTAAGCTGCTTCAAGCGCCGAGGTGGTTAAAATGGTACGGTCCACACTAGGGGTGTCTGAAATCGTTTTACATAAAATTTTCCTACAAGGTGAGGTTATTTTTTTAAATTTTCTTCTTTTTTTTTTTTTTACAACAAAAGAAAAATGTTAAGATCCCCCTAAACTGCTATTTTTGTCTATTTGGGGGGGTCTGGGTCTTGATCGGGGGTACTGTACCCCCCAGTACCCCCCGTAATTCAAACCATGGACGTATCTTGATCTTGGAGCTCAGTTTGAATGGTTCTGAATGGTTTCCATGGCTCTTTCTACCATCTGCACTATCCTTATGATCAACCTGGGTTGCATTTCCTCACAGTTTTGTGCAATAACCTCATGCTGCCACCTTGGTGCATTGCCAGTCTTGGTGCATTGTCAGTGATATATATTTTTTTCTTTGTTTTAACTGCACATTCTGTAGTACATTATAATACACACAGAGGATGGAAGTTATCATTGACAGTGTCTCACAAAAGGGTTACAAAAAAGAAAAAAACATTTCAAGGCAACATGATGTCATGACCTGCTCGTCCGATCCTCCTGTGTGTCTCGCCCCCCTCGTTACCTCGTGTTAATTCCGATTGTAATCACCTGTTACCTGATATGTTCAGCCTGTCCTGTGTATTTAGTCCACGTCTGAGTTAGTTTCCCCAGATCCGTCATTGATGTGCGTCACCGTCTGCCTTGTTTGTCCAAATAAACCCGCTTGCTTTTGCATTCTTGCCTACCTGCTTTCATCCTTCCCTGCAAACGTAACACATGAAGATAAGACAGAAGCAGGAATGGGCAATATCTCTGATACATGTATTTAAAATGCATATTTAAAATACAAAATTGTATTTTATAATTTGTATTTGACTTATTAATGAAAATGATTGTCATTTTTATCTAAATACTTTGAAATTAAGTATTTTTTTATTTTGAAAATACAAGAAATACTTTCCCCATGATGACATCATGTGCGCAAAATGTTTGTGTTACACAAGGAGGACGTTTTGGTTTTTAAACATTTTAACCCAGATAGCAAAATCTTTCTGGCCCGGATGTGGCCCACATCACGCATGATCATCTGGCCCACATACCGCATGGAATGACGGCGATTGAGCGGACCGCTCTCGGTTGCCACATCAGGTTAACATCTGGGCCAGAGTTGGGCCTTATGTTAGCCACAAGTGGCCAGGCTCTGTCTGAGATCTGGCCCGGATCTGGCCCACATACTGCATGGAATGACAGCGATTGAGCGGACCGCTCCCCACACATAGCAAAATTGGTATGGCCCGGATCTGGCCCACACTATGCGCTTACACCTGGCTGAGCCACACAGAACACATGATCCCAGTTGTTTGAGTACAAGAATATGAGACTGTACTCATATTTAAACCCTGCTGATCATACACACATATAATGCACACGATTACATTCCACTGTTCAAATTGTTTTCTACTTGACTGGTTTTGCAACATTTGCACAATTTCTGGATGTCTAAAATACCTATTGTATGCTTTCTGTGTTTCTGTGTTCTGTGTTCTAGTTGATATTTGTAATTTATTTATAAAAATTCTTGTACTCAAACAACTGGGATCATGTGTTCTGTGTGGCTCAGTGGGCTAATCCTGTGTGCCTGTAATCACATGATCACCAGTTCAAACCCAGCCTCTGCATGTCTGTGGGTCCTTGAGCAAGGCTCTTAACCCCCAGCTCCCTGAGGACAGTCATGAGTGACTGTCTTTCACAGACAACTTACTTACAAAGAGCAAGTTGAGGGAGACATAAAAGGCAATTTCCCCATGGGGGTTAATGAAGTGATGATTTTTATTATTATTTAACATTTATTAAAATGTTGAATTGTGAAATGCGGTTGCTTTTTATTTCCCCTGACATAAGTAAAACAAGGTACTAATACTAAAGAGAATGTTTTAACTATTTGCATGGGCATTTCTGAGTAGAAAACAAAAAAATTAAGGTAGATCAACTTTATTTGAATGATGAGGTAACTTAATATTTCAATGAATATTAAATTAATATTAAGTAGGTATTACATGACTTGATTAAGGTACACATAGGCTGACATTTGGTGCCCGAGCTGAAACTGTTCTGGGCCAGATCCGGGCCATACCAATTTTGCTATGTGTGGGGAGCGATCCGCTCAATCGCTATGTCATTCCATGCAGTATGTGGGCCAGATCCGGGCCAGATCTCAGACAGAGCCTGGTCACTTGTGGCTAACATAAGGCCCAACTCTGGCCCAGATGTTAACCTGATGTGGCAACCGAGAGCGGTCCGCTCAATCGCCGTCATTCCATGCGGTATGTGGGCCAGATGATCATGCGTGATGTGGGCCACATCCAGGCCAGAAAGATTTTGCTATCTGGGAATGAATGGGCATTAGAGCCAATAGCTGATCACTGGTGTTGAAGCCAAAGACTTACAAGCTCCATTTAGGGCTATTCGTGTTTAAAGTTTTTAAGATGTGAAGAGTGAAGCGCTTAAATGTTGTTGTTTGAGTTATTTCCATCTGTGGTGCAAAAAAAGGAAGCAGTATCATCAACTGAATTACAATTAAAGAGTAAGAGAGTCCAGCAGTCCATCGAGAGGTGGGATGGAAGTAGGAGCGACCAGGACAGATCTGACAGTAATGAATGGAATGGCAATGGAAAATGAGAAGATCAGAGGCTGGAGGAAGATACCAACCGTCAGAGGCTTGAGAGTCCACCAAGGGAAGAAGAGGCGTCTCCGGGACGACCAAAGGCAGCCTTGCACTGCCCAGGCATAGAGTCGGGTTGAGCACCACAGCGCTATGGATCCCAGTGTTTAATATGGAAGCCAGTGTTTCCTTACAGAGCCATACCTGCTGTGTACTATGCATTTTGCATTTGCCTGGCCCAGGATGAATAAGACCTCCAAATTCCAATTGGCAATGTGGCCTCTTATTCAAATCTATGTGTCTACTTGCTGACCATGCCCTGCTGTCATTTGACTGTTATGAAAGAAAAATCACACTAAGCCTGGGTAATTTCATCATCTTCATTACAGCGAGATTTGTGAAATTCATATATGAAATAAATGTGCTACAGCTGAAACATTTTGCTCATACATTATTTTGTATTTGCAAAATGTCTTTATTAGAAACTACCTTAAGAGAGTCATAGCATTCCGCATTGAGAGGAGTCAGATGAGGTGGCTCGGGCATCTGATTAGGATGCCTCCTGGACGCCTCCCTGGTGAGGTATTCCGGGCATGTCCCACTGGGAGGAGGCCCCGGGGAAGACCCAGGACACGCTGGAGGGACTATGTCTCTCGGCTGGCCTGGGAACGCCTCGGGATTCCCCCAGAGGAGCTGGATGAAGTGGCCGGGGAGAGGGAAGTCTGGGATTCCCTGCTGAGACTGCTGCCCCCGCGACCCGACCTCGGATAAGCGGGAGAAAATGGATGGATGGATGGATAGAAACTGCTCAGCACATGTCAGTACTATCCCCCACAGGGAAACTGTGTCAGGGTCTGTATATTAATAATCGATTTAATATTTTAAAATCGAATGAATCGCGATTATATAACGAATATACGATGGATAATTAAAAAAAATAAATATAAATCTTAAATTAGTTGCGTCTGCGACGTAAAGTGCGCCCTCACTGCAGTGGCGCAGTGGATTACGTCGCTAATCTTCAATTCGCGCCTGTTTGTTGTCATCTGAATAAACGCAGCAGTGCACAATGGAGGGCAACGAAGAAGGAGAAATTTGCAAGGCACCAGCCAACATGAGATCAAAGGTTTGGGATTACTTCGGTTTTCACAAAGTAAATGGAAAGATTGACAAGTCCGTTGCAGTTTGCAGACATTGTAAATCTGAGTTAAAATACTTTGGAAATACAACGAACCTTAGCAACCATCTCCGCAGACGTCATGCCATTAATATAGACATACCTGCACCTAAAGCAGCTAGTATTTCTAGCCTGTTGCATTTCTGCACTTTGCTGTATTAAATAACCGCTGAAATATAATAGAATTCCCCACTGTGCTGCCCTCATTTCCCTTAAGCCTCCATAGAGGAAGGATGTGGGACACAGTGCTGAAGAAACTGGCTTTATTAGGAACGTGTTTGGTCCGGATGGCAACGGATTGACTCTGGGGGGGGTGGTCTTAGGCGCTGGGAGGTGCCTCCGGGGGGGTCCTGGAGTAGTGCCGATACCGCACCCACAAAAGGTCAAATCTGTGGGGGGGGGGCTATTGTCAGATCTGTTGGGGGTGCCAGTCCGAGAACCTGAAAGTAAAGGGCAAATATAATTACAGAACCTTAAGAAAGGTCTATGTAAGGGCACATACTTACCTGTGGGTGTCGTCGCTGCTCCTTGTGTGTTTCCCCCGGGTTGCTGCCTGGTGTCTGGAACTCCTCTGGGTCCTTCAGGTCTTCACCGCCACCGTTCCCTGCAAAATAAAAGGATTAAAAAATAAAAGGGGAAATTAATAAACTTTAACTAAGGGGATTGGAACGTAAGTGGGACGTTGCGCTCTATGGATATGCCCAGATAGTAGGCACTTAAGAGGATTCTGCCAGAAGGCACTATATGCCTGACAAATAAGTTCATTGCAAAGAGCATGAGAACAGAAGCATTTTGATACCTCATTTGTCAAGATCGGTCCAGTAGTTCCTGATCTAGAGCTTTTTAAAGGTGCCACTTAGCCGCCTTTTGTTGTAATGCAATTGCCATTAATGAACAAAGAAAAATTGTGATAAGAATTAGAGGTTTGTATTCAAGACACTGCAACAATATGATACAATATATAGTACACTAAACATCAGTCAGTTGCACAAATCCAAAATCATCCTGTCTTATTATACATCAAAATATCTTCTAAAGGTATTTTTCTTACATGTAATTATGATATTTGGTCATACCCTTCATTTTTTTTGACCGTATTTTCGTCTGGCAGCTCACGCATAATGCATTGTGTCCTTAAAAGACCCGGGCTGGGGATGCAAGATCCCGCTTGAATTTTGTTGTGAAACTTTGCAGATAAGTAGTTTAGAAACCAAAGAATGCGCCTGGAGGTGAATCTGGGTTGCCTGGGGGGTTACTGACTATTTTTGGGAGGGGTAAACCTTACCTTTAGTTTGTGATAAACAGAACTTTGTGAAAACACCACGGAAATTGATCGGATAAAAATTGTTTTGAAATCGAGGCTCTCCTGTCCAAGATGGTGCCCATCTAACGTAAATTCGTGCAGTGCTAGCCCCAAAAAGAGGAAATTTTAGAATCCTACCGATACGCTCTTTCTAAAATGATGACGTCATCAGGGGCGACGCGATCGGCGATCGGCTCGAGCGAGTGTTTTAAGTGCCTACAGATAGGACCGTGCAGAACTGTGTTTCCAGTTCACTGGGACACAGGATTGGGGCTTTGTAACCCCTTTCAAAAACCTAACCGTAACTCTAAGCCTAACTCTCATCCTCACCATTGCCTTCAGTATAATGCATGTCACAGCTAGGCCTGTCACGATAACAAATTTTGCTGGACGATAAATTGTCCAAGAAATTATCGCGATAAACGATAATATTGTCGATCTGAGACCATTTTCATCTAGAATAATGATAATGGCATAATAATGCACATACGCCTTTCAAAATTGAAAAACGTTTATTTTTAGACTATTTAACACTGAAAATGGAAAACATTTTAAAGCACTCCCGCCTTCCCACACAAAGTCCATGTGACTGACAAGCGCTGCCTCCCCACACAAAAGACAATGCAACCAGTGTTGGGTGTAACGCTACTAAGTACATTACATTAAATACATTTATTTATATTATTTATATATATATTATTTATATTTATTATTTATATTTAATTACATTAAATACTAAGTAACGCGTTACTGTAATTAAATTACTTTTCCACTGAAAAAGTAGAGCAACTGATTACTGTTCATTTTTAGGTATTTTAATTACAGTTACTTATAATGTACTTGCGTTACATTGTAAAATAATTAAACTCGCTGAATATCATTATTTAATTTTATTAATTTATCTTCTAAAGATAAAAGTAAACTCTGCCGCTTTAAAATCGTTGTAGTGCAGGTGCACGTGATTTCGCGCCAAATTGCCGCATAATCATATTCTAAAGCGGAAGATGTCGGACTTGGCTGAAGCGAGTGGCTGTTTTACTAAATGGAAATATTCCCATTACTTCACTTTTCTGAAACAAGCAGACAAGAACGTTACAGTAATATGTAATGTTTGCAGCTGTAACATGTTTAAAGTAAGTTTCATGTTTACAGCTTGATACATGTCATGTTTAACATTTCTTAAGCTTTTTTGTTATTCAGATATGTTGCGGAATAATATTTTTTTGTTATTCAGGAATTGTGTTTCTTACCTAAAGAAGGTTACATTTCCTACTAAAAAATTTAATTATTATAGAAAGTTTTTATAGAATGTAATAAAGATGATTCAGAAAGCTAAAAGGCTAAACTATTTCATGTTTGACTCGTATGTTTTTTTAAAATTAATTATTATTTAAAGAGTTTCATTTCTATTGTTTGTCCATCAAGGTTTATAGGGATTTTAAGAAGTATTTAGTTAAATTACTTATTGAGTAATTAAGTTACTTTTCAGACACAGTAACTAGATAAGTATTTTAAATACAACATTGATTAAGTAATTAGTAATTAGTTACTTTTTTAAAGTAACTTACCCAACACTGAATGCAACTGACAAGAGGGTTCGCTTCTCCTACGCTAAGGAAACGAGAGTTGTCATTCAGTCGCGGATAACAAACAAGTATGCAAATGAAATTATCGCGGCCGGAAAAATTATCGAGGTCATTTTTTTTATCGTGCGATTAATCGATTTATCGACTATCGCGACAGGCCTAGTCACAGCCCATGCCGGCACAACGCCCAGCAAAGTGCTAGGCTAATAGGCCGAGCCCTCATCATTTACGGCCGCCTCTAGGTGTGGTCTGGTGCTGCGTTATTTATACAGACTGTGGAGGTTACACTGCGGCTAATAGGCCGAGCCCTCGTCATTTACGGCCATCGCTAGGTGTCGTCTGGTGCTGCGTTATTTATACAGACTGTGGAGGTTACACTGCGGCTAACAGGCCGAGCCCTCGTCATTTACGGCCATCTCTAGGTGTGGTCTGGTGCTGCGTTATTTATACAGACTGTGGAGGTTATACTGCGGCTAATAGGCCGAGCCCTCGTCATTTACGGCCATCGCTAGGTGTCGTCTGGTGCTGCGTTATTTATACAGACTGTGGAGGTTACACTGCGGCTAATAGGCCGAGCCCTCGTCATTTACGGCCGCCTCTAGGTGTCGTCTGGTGTCACGTCATTTATGCAGATTATGGACGTTACACTGCGGCTAATAGGCCGAGCCCTCGTCGACCAAAGTTGGCAGCCCTGTGAACCTCTGAAATATATGTAAATAACCAGGAAAACCTTTTCCAGCCACTGAATTAGCTTTCATTAGCTTTTCATTCGGGCCACACACTGGTTTATGTTAAATTTGCTAGACAAAAAATAAAGATCAGGCTAAACAAAGATGCGACTCAGAAATGCCTGAGTGATTAGGTGTCCAAGGCCTGTGAGATACTGGCACCATATCCAAGGTGCCCCATCGCGGGGACCCAGATATACAGCTTTTGGAAATGGATTCATGCATTTGATCTAACTCAGTACAGAAAATCACCTCCATGCATCCAGACAGGACATCAAGGGCTGTGCTGCATTTCATCGTAAGTTTGTTAAGGTATAGAGGCCTTCATAAATGTCTAGTTTTGCAAGAACAATGAGG
Organism: Paramormyrops kingsleyae; assembly: GCF_048594095.1. Lineage (NCBI taxonomy): Eukaryota > Metazoa > Chordata > Actinopteri > Osteoglossiformes > Mormyridae > Paramormyrops > Paramormyrops kingsleyae. The sequence goes on along the minus strand of NC_132820.1, from coordinate 24,726,852 downwards.
TCAATCCTCTTTGAAAGCTGCCAGCTGGGAAAGCATGTTGGATTATTGGACAAGACACAGTAATAATTACTTAAGTAAGTTGATTTATCGATCTGTTTTATAATAATACACTCGTCCTTTCTGAATAACCCCTCATTCTGCTGAATACAGTGATCTGATGCCCGTTGCTAATGTATGGGCTGCAGCACTTGATACACACTCACAGGATGTTAATTCATTGCATGGAGATTTTAGTTCACTTACATTTACTTCATACTGTGTGTGGTAAGTGCAATAACCTGAGGGAACATGATAATCTACTGAAACATGTCTAGGTCTGATTTAGACATGGAGCCAAGGCAAGAGAAAATGTTATTTACTGATTTTCAAAGTGTTCTCTCTAGAGGTCGACCGATATTGAATTTTACCGATACCGATAGCTAGGTTGGTCCGTACTTGCCGATAACCGATTAATTAACCGATAGTTTTTAAAATGGATACTGGATTAAAAAAAAAAAACTAAATTAAAACACAACACTACATGTAAAATAGTACTAAACTTTATTACAAAAACCAAACAAAAAAACAGTACTGAATCATGAAAATGTGCTATATGAAATAAATATGAATATATTAACAAATATTGAGGTAAATTAAAGACATGCTTTCAAACTGAAACAAAAAGTAACACTCCAAATAAATAAAAAAAAAGTTACATACAAAATGAATGATAATAATTATTATATAATTATATATTATAATTATATACAATATTAATTATATAAATGTATATTATATGTGTAGTCTCCCACTATATTTGCTTCTATTTTGAAAACTTTTTTCTCTCTCCATAGGCAGAGGTTGACCAAACTGTTTGTGTAATCTGTTAACAACGCTCATTATATACCCGTCTTTTTAGGCAAGAACCAGATACTGAGTGTCACGTCATGAAATGGTTTTAATACGAAGGGAGCTGTATTACGTGATAACAAATTTAATAAAAACATCGTAAGTTAGGCCTATAATAGTAATGATTTCATTTCAAATAACAAATATATTATATAGAGAAGGTGAGCAAAGTATCAACAGAGCTTTTTGAAACTCCGAATCAGTAAAACACTGCGTCGCAAAAAGATTCACTGTTTCGAAGCGCTCCAGTCGGATCCCCCCGGCAAATCGCACCCTGTGCCTGAAGATAAAAAGAACTGAAATCGAACGCATTCCTGATGGTAACAATCATGACATTAAACATTTGGGTCGGACTTGCGTGTATTTTTGCCACATTATTTTAACCGCTTGATGTACTGCTAATGTTAGCGTCCTCTCAGCCTTGTCGACAAACATACTGCTGTTCTTTCTCCAATGCAGAATCTAATCAACAAATGAATTACTTTATATTGAGATGAAAACATGTACTGTAGTGTACTGTATACATACCTTTTCGCTATCTGTGTTTTAAACGTGCATTTGAAGTGTCAGCGTTGTCCATGCACCGCGCTCTCTCCAGGCAGCTTGCGCTCTCCTTGCAACTAACAGTATCACGTGTCAAAACAAAAGCATGTGCTTTACAGCGATTTTCGCCTATAGAGGCGGCTCTTGCCATAGATATATATGTTGGCTCTCCCACTGTATAAGGACAACGGACCGTTCTCAGCCGCTTCAGCTCTGACGCAACCCGGAAAAACTATCGGCGTGGATTTTTGCCGATAACCGATAGTTCCGGGAATCAACTATCGGTGCCGATTAATCGGCAAAACCGATACATCGGTCGACCTCTAGTTCTCTCATCGGTAACACTTTACCTGAGGGGGCACAAATAATGTAGTATTATGCTGTTACTTCTGTATTAATTAACCACAAACTAAGTCTTAGTGATCAGCTTGATTTTGTCAGTGAATATGGCCGCTTGCACACGCTGCATCTAACCGCTGCTGTCATGGATTTTTAAAGGTCGCCGGGCAGGAAACCGCAACATCACGTTCATCTCAAACGGGAAAGTGCTGAACTTCAGCAGTGCGATGTCTGTTCTTGCAAAATATACGGATGATTTATGGTTCATAATATTTGATTTATTTTTATTATGAAAGAACGCAAATGACTGCTAATTACAAACTGGCATAAACTGTCATTTAACTCCCGTTAAAATGGAGTCATCATGGTATTTTATAAATATCGCACATAAGATGGGCTTTCTTATAATTTAATTCTGAACCTCTTATATTTAGTAATCTATGTTTTGTCTCCACCTTGTGGCCTCCCTGAAAAGTACACATTGTTTCTGGATCGCTTGTTCTGTGAACTGACGTGTCCAGTGGATATAAGAAATATGGCAGCAGCTTGATATACAGACATTAATAATAATAATAATAATAATAATAATAATAATTTCCCTTTGGGATAAATAAAGTATTTTTGAATTGAACTGGGATTTTAGTTCCTTCACCTTTCTCTTTCTCAGCTCGTTTTCGTTAACGAAGTTAATGTTGTAGTTTTTATGAACAGTCCGAAAATGCCGCTCCACATTTCCCTTCTTCGGAATAGCAACGGCAGACTGACAGATGAGGCAAACGCACTTTGAATATGACATGGTGGAAGAAAAAACAGTCCTCCCCCCATTCCATATGGAAGTGGTAGGTTTTTGGCTTCTTACTTGGTCCAGCTCCTCCATTCATTTTTATACCCTTTCTTAAGTTTAGTAGAAATAAATTGGAGGCTAACTAGGTGATGCGGCCGCTTGCTGGAGTTTGGCAGCAGCTGGCGCGGTTGAACGCATCATCCATCCTCGATTTTTTATGCCATACGATCTACCCAGACCTCCTTTGTGATTGACCAGTGAGGGGGGTAAGGGTGCCTGTCCGACAGGGGCGTAACCAGACCTTTCACAGTGGGGTGGGGGTGGCGAGAGTGGGTGGGCACCTGCCCCTTCTGCCCGACGGGGGAGTAACCAGACCTTTCACAGTGGGGTGGGTTATTATTTGATAAATAGAAATTTCATTATTTAATCCAATAAATTAATAATAATTTTATTTACTTTAATCCACTAACCCAGGGCAGTAATGAGATGTAATTATATTTTCCAATGTTTTTACTTTCTGTTATGTCTCCAGTTAAATGGTTATTATATACATTGATTGTCATTGTGTTTGTTATATTCAGCTGCAGCAATAAAGAGAATTTAATTTAATCCACCAGACTGTGGTTTCATTATGTTACTCAGTTATGCTTTGGGTGACGCTGAAGCAGGACATTAATAGGACAGAACAGAAAGCCTTTATTGTCATTTTACAGGGAGGAAATACAGTAAATAGGTATAAATATATAAAATGTACATATACAGGGGAGGGGGAAAGCCCCCCCCCCAAATCAGGATTACATTTAGTTACATTTTAGTCAGAGAGAAAAACTATAGAACTATATTTCATGTTTATTCAGCTTGCTGAACACAGGCATTTATTTTAGTTAAACATACATTTCAGAGTAAAAAGGATTATAAAGGTTAAAAGGCAGAGATTTTACCTTTTTGCCAGGAGAACCAGCAACACGTCACAGCGACACTGAGGAGTTTATATCAACATAAAACCCTGGATAGAGGGGCTCAGTGAATGAGGAGGTGAATCTGTACAGGGGGGTCAGTCCATAAAGGACAGAGTACCAGCCGCCCAGTCCAGATACACTCCTACTCTGCGGGAGCCTGAGGGCCGTATGAGTATGTCAGTCTGTTCATTATTGTGATTGACACAGTATCTTTCAGGACGACACCACAGACTCCATGACTTGTCATTGCCTCCAAGCAGATAGTTAAGTCTCTTTGCACTTAGACAGTCATTCACTCCTTTCCTCTCGATTCCGTTAAGTCACTCCTATCCAGGCTCGATCTCCATCCCACTCAGCCTCCCAGTAACAGCGGCCAGTCAGAATCTCTCTGCAGAGAACTTGGTGGATGCAGTCAAATCTCTCAGGATGATCAGGATATGGCTGCTCCTCTGCCTCCCCTTTCGCCTTCCTGTTCCCCCCTGACAGAGACAGGTATCTGTGTGCTGTGTTGGGGTCCAGCATCAGCTGGCAGGAGTCTGTAGGCAGGAGGAAGAATTATTAATACCATCAGGCAGCCTGTACTTTATGTCTCTGTACAATATAAAAACAGCACAGCTTCCCCGAACGAAACGGGAACTGAAGTTTATGAAATAGCTCAGGAAATGAGCTGGAAGGGAAGAGCCACCAAAATGCGGCGCGAGCTAAACTAACAGCTTGACTACGGGTAAATAAAATTACAAAGCAGTGACATTCATCAGACACATTCACCACAAGCATATTTACCACAAAAGGACACCAGATATTAATACTAAAAGTCAGTGTCTTTCCTTCTAACCGCTAAAGCCGGCGCGTGTGGCTTGAAAATGGTCATCAATAACAGAATAAATATTTAATAATATTACTTAAATAAAGTGATATTTAATAAAAGTTTGGACCTGGATTCCGATACAAACGCCTCCGGAGACGATTCCGGCGCCAGAGTTGCGCTCCATGAGGATCCAGTATTTGCAGCGATTGTCTGACATGGTCTTTAGTCACAGCAAAGCCGCTCTGAATGAATTTCACATGCATCGGCTTATTTCCGTGAAGCGTGTCTTACTGTATCTACTGATCCGGGAGAAACACTGCGGTGTCAAGCGCGGCGGAATAGGTTCCGCGCAAAGGCGACAAACTAATGATAATACCGTCTACAAACCATCAACAAAAGCGGATTAAGCTACACAGATCGTGCATCATGAAAAATAGAAAGTTTATATCATTAATTCAGAAAAACAGAAAATTATTACTCAGAAAAACAGGATGATTATTACGTTAATTCGGAAAAGCAGAATTGATTATTTTTCAGATGAATGCAGGGTTCCCGCGGGGTCTTAAAAAGTCTAAAATTCAGAAAGTTAAATTTAAGGCCTTAAAATGTCTTACAAATGCCCAGATTTTCATCCTAGGTCTTAAATTTAATTTAGCCAAGTCTTAAAATTCTTACCTCCGTTCATTCCCAAAAAGCGTTGTCCGCAGAAAATAAAATAGTAAATCGCTGTAAAACTAATCCGTTGGTTGTGTTTTCTGGTCTGCACCGGTGTCTGCGTGGTAATAAAACTACAAATCCCATTGCGTGATCACTGCAGCTAGGCAACCATCCAGTTTGAGAAGGGTCTGGCTGCAGAACGTGCACTTTCAGCCCCTGACGTCAGGTGCACGCTCAGCTACAACAGGAAGTGCAGGCGAATCAAGCGCTAACTTAGTTCTTGAGGCCAATGTGAACGGTATGTTGTTTTATTATTTGTATTACTGAATGACATAATTACAAGTTTGTTTCATGCCATACATTATTGCAATGTAAATGTTTTGATGTAGTAACTTTTTTCTCTAATGACTGGAGTGAATTTTTTCAGTTAAAAGGCAACTACTAGCCAGTTGGCTCACGTTATCTTAAATTATAATTAAAATAAACACATTTCTACTTTTACAGAGCTTTTCATGGAGTTACCTTGTGAATGTCTTAGTTTCCAGCATATAGTTTTTAGTTGTTCGTGTGGTCTTGAGGAGAACGTTTCTCGGTCTCCTTATGGTAAGGCAAGTTTTTATTATCATACACAGGAGTTATTTAATATGCTTTATAAAAACAAGATTTTAAAAAGTTAAGCCAAGTCAAAAAAGCAAAATAGAGATGAAAAAAAACTTATTTGAATAAAAATTGCTTAGAAAATCTAAAAAATCTGATTAAAAGTGCAGTATGTCCTGCCCCGCTCGTCTGCACGCACCCTCGTTAACCCCGTGTGGATTCCCCATGTTTATCAGATGTTTCCAGTTGTTTTCATTATCGTTGATGGGTCTGGAACGTAACTTCCGCGATAGGAGGGTTAACACTCCCACATGCTTTAAACACATGTGAACTTATTAAAACACACTTTGTAAACACATATGATATGTGGATGTTGGGCTAAGGATATGAGTGAGAAATTCTGGTATCATTCGAATGTTTCTAGTAATGCATCGTGTTGGTCTTTTACTCATAACGGTCTTAAAATGTCTTAAAAAAGGTCTTAAATTTAACTTACTGAAACCTGCAAGAACCCTGATTATAATCATTACGATATAGTCACATGACCTTTCACCACATGCAGATTCATTTCATTTCCACCACTCCATCTAGGTGCCTAACTTTTTTTTGTCACCGAGTGTATATCTCCAGAGTTGCAGCTCTGAATCTGTTTTACATCTGGCAGCATGCTGCAGCCTGCCCAGTAGCTGCAGTGACTAAATGGCTGCATATCTGATCATATCTGACCCGGCCCTAAAAACACATATGAATGGAATGGAAGTACTCCCTATGTTAACAACAGTATACATACTGTAAGGCTAAATTTATATAAACGTATATACACACACACATACTTACATACATACATACATATATGCTAAAAGCCCTGGATGAAGGCCCCCAATGTCCACGCTATGTTGCAGATGTGTGTCAACCAGGACAACCCTGCAACATCCAGAGTCTTGAGGAGCTCTGGGCGGATCTCATCCACCCTTGGGGCCCGGCCACCACCTCAGCGACCTCCGCCCCAGAGAGAGGTGTGAAGGCGGAGCCAGAAGAACGTCAGCGTTCGTCTGCTCACTCTCAGTGGCGTAGAGCCGCCGCTCCTGGATGTAGCTGAGGACCGGGTCAGGCAGCAGGTACCGGACACCGCGGCCATGCCACAGCGCGCGGCGGATGTCTCTGGCCAACACGTCGATGGCCACCCACTCGCGCACCACGTGGATGTTGCGGTATTGCAACGGAGCCTTTCCAGCAATTTTAAAAGCCAGATATTCAAATGATGTAATCCCATGAAACTCAACAATTGCTGTTTCAACACAGTCACGGTGTATCACCGCTTGACCACCACCCCTGCCCGTCAGACGGGGTTTATATAGAAAACTATAAACCGGAGGTGTAAGTAGATTTAGGTGCAAGTTATCTTCAGGTTTCCCCCATGTTTCCACATGCAGCAACATGTCCAGATTTTTAGAAACAGTCAGGTCGTTGAGGAAAGTAGTCTTATCCGTCAGCGACCTACAGTTCAGGAGCGCACAGCGGAGAGTTAAGTCAGTATGTAGTCCTTCGTTACGCCAGTCTGGTTCCTGGGAGAGCAGTTCCTGCCGGTGATGCCTGGGAGCAGAGTGTTAAAGATCAGTTCAGCCAACAGGGGGTGTAACGGTCAAAGGAAAGGACTCATAGCTGAAAAATGGGGCCCTTCTTTCACCCTTAGGGCGAGCTCACCGTAGCACTTTGACTGTCTCCAGCCATTCGGCCTGCCTGCTCTCCCAGCTGTCCACCTCAATCCAGCTGTGGTCCTCTACCGCCAGCTTGGCCATTTCCACCCGATGGCTGGCCTCGATCAGGCCCTTCTTGTTGTAGCCATCGCCCACTGGTGATATGATCCCCTTCACAACTTCATAATGTCCTGGGGAAGCCAAGCACAGCACAGGTGTCCTATGTTGGTTCATGCTTTTTAACAAAGTAAGTTGCACATTTAAACTTTGTGGAGCTAAAAGTTAGCATGGCACGCTGTGTACCAGTATTTAGTTTGTATGTCATACTTAATGTTCCCATTAAAAATGACAACTTTTTATATAAAAAATCAAGTTGGCATGAACGTTTTGTTAGTAGCTTATGACAGTCAGGTACAGTACATGTTTGTGACTGGGTTGTAGGAGCCACAAGACAGCAGCACCACATTGGTTTTCTTTGGTACCTGCAGAAAATGCATTGGGAAACAATACAAAATTACACTACATGTAGTCACATGCAGTTTTCTGAATGGGCAGAAGGACAGGGTCCAGTGACAGCACCAGTCTGCTAGTGACCTTCCAACTATCAGCCTAAGGTCTTAACCCAGTGAGTGATACACCAAAACAAGCCAGATGCTTCAGCTTCTTACTCCAACTTCTTAGTTTTATAATAATATTTCAGTACTTAATCCAACAATAATCTGTAATACTCCACTGAATATTTCCCTCAACAGAATTCTGAAAGTGATTTCCATAACAGAAATCTGTTTATAGATAAGGACATAATGCACCACACTACTGAGCAACCTTAAATTATGCATTTCAGTTGCGATCCAAATTACAGCACGAGCGACATTTTTGTGATTTTCAAAGTGACTGCTTATCCTAATTCGCAGTTATCGTGAACATGAATCGAACAGACTAAGTTTAATCGCAAATCTCAGCGAAAGCTATCCCATATAAACAAAATAAGAGGTCTAACGCTTTACTACCAGAACATCAATCAAAGCGGAAGATAATAGGTCTTGTTCGCTTTTTGCCCAAACGGGATACAAGCCCAAATGAACCGATCATCTCCATTTGTAATCAACACATGTACAGCACTCCGTATATTTAAGCACTCGGGCAACAAAATACCTCATCAAAGCTCCGCGCAGTGTGAGCGCGCTTAACGCTAGTGATGGGACGTTTCCGAGACATTGTACTTGACCAGCAGTTACTATGTGACTGACGACACTGGAAGCTTGGAACACGTGCACGCACTTTTGAACCCAGTTCCAGTAAACCACACCCACAGTCGTGTGACGAAGCTTAACTGCATCTGCAGACGAATCAAAAAGAATATTACTTTAAATGGAAATATGTATTATGGTGTGAGGTTGTTTTTCAGGGGTTGAGCTTGGCCCCTTAGTTCCAGTGAAAGGAACTCTTATTGCAGCATTCAAAGCCATTTTGGACAATTTCATGCTCCCAACTTTGTGGGAACGGTTTGGGGAAGGCCCCTTCCAGTACCAACATGATTGTGCACCTTTGCACAAAGCAAGGTCCATAAGGACATGGGTGAGCAAGTCTGGTGTGGAGGAACTTCACTAGCCTGCACAGAGCCCTGACCTCAACCCAACAGAACACCTTTGGGATGAATTAGAGCAGAGACTGCAAACCAGGCCTTCATGTCCAACATGAGTGCCTGACCTCACAAATGCTCTCCTGGAAGAATGCTAAAAAATTCCCACAAACACACTCCTACACCTTGTGGACAGCCTTCCCAGAAGAGGTGAAGCTCTTATACAGGTAGCTGCAAAGGGTGGGCCAACTCCATGTATATTGACATAACTGTATTTTAATTTAAGCACTAGTGGAAAAAAATAATTTAAGCAGTAGTGGAAAAAACCATCAGTTTCATGTCTACAAAAAAATAATTAAAATCGTGATTTCATAAGTTCAGCAGAGTCCAGCACCATACACTCAAGTGTCAACATAAAACCCAAGTGTTACATTGTGTGTACACGATTTACATTTACTATGTTAGTGCCACCTATGTTGAGACAACATAGAATGTACTTGTTGGCAAAATAGTAAGATAATCTTCACTTTTTAGAACTTGCTGATTAAAGCCTTTATGTACTTAGAATGCCATCAACATCTACTGAATGGGGACAGTTGTCCAAGTCAATGTTCAACTCATTTAGGACTTTATTAAGAGCAATATGGGGATCCCCAACAAATGGGAAGGTAGAAATGGCAAGATGACGAAGTTACAGACGGGCAGAGTGGCAGTGGGGGGGCTGGCCTCAGTCATGCTTCCCTGCATGTTTCTGCAGAGGAGCCGACATAACATCTGCGTTCCTCTGCTCATTCTCAGCGGTGTAGAGGCGCCGCTGCCGGATGTAGCTGAGGACCGGTTGAGGCAGCAGGTTCTGCACAGTCTGACCACACTGCAGCATGCGGCGGATGTCTGCGCTCGACTCCTTGACCGTCGACTCGCACACCATGTGGATGTTGCGGTAATGTGGCCGGAGGAGGTCGGAGCCCCGAATAATGGCCTCCAGATCGGATCCATCGTGGGTGATGCACACCAGTCCAAAGTTTTTGATGATCTCCTCGATGTGCTCGAGCTTCCACAGCCCCGGCACCACAAAGGAGTTCAGCATGTCAGCACCACAGAGAAGCATTAACCGCGGCGCGTCACGAAGACAGGAAGCATCGACAGACATACACATGGATAATTCACTTGGCAGTGGATAACTGAAACTAAATTCCACCAGCTTGTGATCTGAGATTCCAATGAAAGAACCAGATGTACATACATTCTGTACACCGGTGGAACAAACAAGATCCAAGGTATGACCCTTATCATGTGTTGGAAAATCAATATGCTGCACAAAACTGAAAGAATTCAGTACTGAACACAGCTCACTAGCTGATGGACAGTCAGTATCCACATGAATATTAAAATCGCCAAGCAAAATCACAGCGGTAGATATGCCACAAACAAGACTAAGTATCTCATTGAGATCAAGGAAAAAATTAGGGTGAGGCTTCGGAGGTCTGTAGATTAATATGACGTGCAACGGAGCCTTACCAGCAATTTTACAAGCCAGATATTCAAAGGATGTAATCCCATGAAACTCAACAATTGCTGTTTCAACACAGTCACGGTGTATCACCGCTAGACCACCACCCCTGCCCGTCAGACGGGGTTTACATAGAAAACTATAACCCAGAGGTGTAAGTAGATTTAGGTGCAAGTTATCTTCAGGTTTCTGCCATGTTTCCACAAGCAGCAACATGTCCAGATTTTTAGAAACAGTCAGGTCCATCAGATTGACTTGGGGTCAAAGACAAATCATAGTGAGGCTGAAATAATTGAAGGTGTCGTCAGAGCAATTAGTCCAGGCCTAAACCTCCGCGATATGCTGGAGATTAACAACCAGAGGAGTACGCTCAGTGACAGGATGCTACTCCTCACATCCAGAACTGACACTGTCATTAAGGACATTTTCTATCCTGACTTTTAAAAAGTATTTTAGAGATTTTTAAAAAATATTTAAATACATTGAATATCGATACAGTGACCTAAGATGTCAAGATATTGTTTTTCAACTATATCGCCCAGCCCTGGATACCGTGTCCTGTCATGCATGATATTTTGAGTTTAATTGAGTGACAATTAATGTCTCTATTAAATGATGGAATAATATTTGTTTTTTATTAATATAATTTAAGTGATAACTGTAATCTGCATTGTTACAGAATGAACTCCATTAGGAGAAAAAGATGTCATCCATTGCAGGATGCCAAGTTGCATATCAGATTAAAGTCTGATAAGGCTGTGATTGAAGAGCGTTTTATTAATGTTTCTAAAGGTATTTATCAGAAATGTAGGCTGCTTATCTAATATTCTTGGGATGTGTAATATCGTGTCTGTTTAGACTGCATTTATAGATGAACATCTTTATCATTGTTTTGCTTGTAGGAAGAGGAGTGTTCAGCACAGTGGTCATTTACAAAGGAGACTTTGTAGTAGAATATAAAGGTGAACTGTTTTCGGGGAGAAAGAGAGTTTTGAACGAAAGAAAGGATATAGTGAGGCTGAAAGTGTTTTTCTCTATGATTTCCAATGGAAAGGGAAGAACTGGTGGTAAGCAGGAACTTGACAATTTTAAGAGTGTTAAAATACTTTTGCTGATATTGGTTCAGGTGTAGTCACCATATTTTGTCTTCTACACAGCATAGATGCATCTCAAGAGGATAAGACTTTAGGGAGGCTTGTCAATGATGAGCAGTGGCGTGCACAGACATTTTGGGGGGCAAGTGCTCCAGGGGGAAAAAAGGGCACTTTTTGCATATGTGGAAAACCTTTTCTTTTTATAATAAAAAAAACGCACAGGTTAAATGCAATTTGACTTTTATTTCAAAACATTCTCTAAAAATCAAAAATCACACCTACTAAAGACAGTCAAAGACATTAATTTCAATCTTACCAAAGTAGGACAGTAGTTGACGTTAGTTATGGAAAGGCTAATCCACAAAAACGGAGAAACGTCCATAATTCTATTATTCATAATCATGTCAAGGTTTTAGGTTTTTCTGCAGTTCCATCTCTAAAAAGTGTGATGTCTTCCCGTCACTGACTTCAGTTTGAAAACTTTGTATTTATTCACAGATTTCCGTGAGATCATCCTAAAATTTGTAACGAAAAATGGGCTCAAAAGAGCCCTCTGCCTAACGGCATGTAGCCTATAGCATAACGTGATATTTTCAATAGTGTATGCAAAAAGGTCGGAATTGATGGAGAGTGGGGTTGCCTAAATGGTTTAGGTTACATTTTAAATGTGTCGTTTTTTTGTTTATCCATATGGATGGATGGAGGGGGCAAGCTGGCAAAGTTTGTCATGTGCAGTTTCTGACAGGCTACTTCACAACAAAACAATTGCAGGTTGGTCTTAGAGGGCAAACAGAATAATTTCACTCGATTCATGGGTTACCTGACTGGTTGGAAAGGGAAAGAGCTGCCGTGTTGTCCGCCGTGGCTCCCAGTCGCTATAGTTAGCCTACTATGCCTACTCCAAGTAGTCCTATGTCATGCCGCTGCTACACGCCTCACAACAAATGAACTGCAAGCGTGTTCACGTGACACGGTGACAGTGAAAAAGCGACAGGGTTCGGGTGTCTTTGAAGAAGGGGCACAAATCAAGCCATTATTTTCACACCTTTTTAAATCGCGCAGCTTTAAAAAAAAAAAAAAAATCACGTCTTTCAAAAGGGCACTTTTTTGGACTGAGGGCAAAAGGGCAAGTGCTTCAGCACCACCTCGTCTCTATCTGTGCACGCCAGTGATGATGAGCACAGAAATCCAAACTGTCGAATGAAAGTCGTAGATGTTGAAGGAAGTCCACATCTCTGTCTCTTTGCCGTTAGAGACATTTTGTCAGGAGAAGAGATTAATTATAATTACGGAGATTCAGATTGGCCTTGGAGAAGACAGGTATTTAGGTTTCCTCTTTTTTGCTTACTTAGGCCTTTTTACAACATTTCATAAATTACTGCTTGCAAGAGTTGCTCACAGTGTGATAATGGGTTGCATAGGAACAAATTAATTTTACTGTTTTATTCTAACTAGCTATAAATTAAAATACAGTATGCTGTTATAAAGGTGGCTGTATCATCCTCACCAAAAGAGAAAATGACAACCAGATGGCCCAGTTGGAGTCTGGCTACATAGAGGTGAATAAAATTTTGTTCAGTTACATATTTCGAATGTTCCTTAGTATTTGTTAAAACTACTTGATAATGATTAACACCAACACTTAACACATTCTCTCGCATGAATAATATGAAAAATATCAATTGTGGGCAATTAATGCCTGTTTGTCTTCTCTGTGTAAAATTTGCTGCTTTAAAATTCTTAATGGCTTAATTCCTGTGAAGAATATAGGCTATATGCAGTCCTGGATTGTTGTATTGAATTGTTAACACTGGAATTTTGTAGCTTTCTTTCTGATATAGTCATTCTTTTTCTGTTTTTCCTTAATAGACAATGGATGACTCGCACGCCACAAAAATTAAGTCACTAATGGACAAACAAATGACCCAGACTAGTGACAATTTTGGTGAACTTATGACTGCGGAGAGAAAAGGGAAGTCCTCTATGGTAATATATCTGTTTTACTTCGGATATCTGTGAAGGACATGTAAGAACATAAGAACATAAGAACATAAGAACATAAGAACTATACAAACGAGAGGAGGCCATTCGGCCCATCGAGCTCGCTTGGGGAGAACTTAACTAATAGCTCAGAGTTGTTAAAATCTTATCTAGCTCTGATTTAAAGGAACCCAAGGATTCAGCTTGCACTACGTTATCAGGAAGACTATTCCATACTCTGACTACACGCTGTGTAAAGAAGTGCTTCCTTAAATCCAGTTTGAAATGTTCTCCCGCTAATTTCCACCTATGGCCACGAGTTCTTGTATTTGAACTAATGCTGAAGTAACTATTCGGTTGAACAGCATCCAAACCTGTTAGAATCTTATAGACCTGGATCATGTCCCCCCTCAGTCTCCTTTGCTTGAGGCTGAACAGATTTAGCTCAAATAACCTTTCCTCGTATGACATTCCTCTAAGACCAGGAATCATTCTTGTGGCCCTACGCTGCACCTTTTCTAAGGCCGCTATGTCCTTTTTAAGATATGGTGACCAAACCTGTACACAATATTCTAGGTGAGGTCTCACCAAGGAATTGTATAATCTTAGCATTACCTCCCTTGACTTAAACTCCACACACCTGGAGATATACCCCAACATCCTATTGGCCTTTTTTATTGCTTCCCCACACTGGCGAGAATGAGACATGGAAGCATCAACATACACACCAAGGTCTTTCTCATAATCAGCTACCTTTATTTCAGTAGGTCCCATAAAATACCTGTACTTTATATTTCTGCTCCCTACATGGAGTACCTTACATTTGTCTATGTTAAATTTCATCTGCCAGGTGTCAGCCCAGTCACTAATTAAATTAAGATCCCGCTGTAGCTGCTGAGCCGCTAGTTCAGTATCTGCTACACCACCCACCTTGGTGTCATCTGCAAATTTCACCAGTTTACTGTATATATTGGTGTCTATATCATTTATGTAAATTAGGAACAAAAGTGGTCCTAAAATTGAACCCTGCGGTACCCCACTATGAACGCAGGCCCACTGTGACATCGAGCCTCTTATAACTACTCGCTGCTTCCTATCCGTTAACCAGTTATCAATCCAAGTCTATACTGTATAGCTGTATAGTCTATAATGTAAGACTATACTGTATAGCTATATAAATTGAGTTGATATTGGTGTGACGGAATTGTTCAAAATGAGGACATAACACACTGATTGGTTTGGACACTCAGAGGAGACGTAGAGATTTTATATGTCCCCATTTTGGAATTTGTCAAGTGTACGAGGGTCCTTATTTTTCACTATCTTGAGTGTGCAAATTTTCTGAACGTAGTTTCTTTTATGCACTACTTGAGTGTTTTCTTCTCAGAATTAGTCTTATACTGTTTACTGTATAAGCAAAGCAAAGACTTGCTAACTAGTTCTGCTTGATTAGTTGCTTGTGTGGTATCATGCTGATGATATGGATTAATATAAGCTTTTCTTTGACATGTCAGGTATCACATAATACATGCCCCCCAAAACACACCTCTTCGCTGGGTTTGCAATAATTCTCTCTGTGTAATAAATTACAGCCAAGTGCAAATATTATGGGGCGCCGTTTGTAAAGTTACGAAACATTTTTGTACTTGCCACTTTTTCAACATTTAGTGCAATTTTCTGACATTTAGCTAGAAGTCAATGGTGTTGTGGATCATCATATTTTTTGCTGTGTAGATTATTTGCACAATTGTTCATCATATGTAAATATAAATGATATGTCTATATATAAATATTAAATGTAAATGTCAAATATAAATGTTAAATGTAAACGTAAATATAAAAGTTAAATGTAAATATAAATGTTAACTATAAATGTTAAATGTTAACTTATATCTAAATGTTAAATGTAAAAGTTAAATGTAAATATAAATCTAAATGTTAAATGTAAAAGTTAAATGTAAATATAAATCTAAATGTTAAATGTAAATGTTAAATATAAATATAAATGTTAAATATAAATGTTAACTTATATCTAAATGTTAAATGTAAATGTAAATCTAAATGTTAAATGTAAATGTTAAATGTTAAATATAAATGTTAAATGTAGACTCTAAATGTTGAGAACATATGCAAATTCGCCACGCCCATCTGCATAGAAATGGGCGGTAACGACGAAATTAGCCCGCTAAGTGGTTGCAGGTTAGGGGCGATTGAGGACAATATGGCGAATTCGGCTCACTTAGATGCTATAGAACGCTGCATTACATGGCGTTGCTTCACAGCCGGGAGCAACATCATCTGCACTTTCCACTGTAACTGAATGTTTAATGGGCCGAGAAGGGGATCAGTAGTATCGTATAAATTGGCCTTAAATATTTCCCGCCATGCTTTAGCTGATGGCAGCAGGTCGTAAGATGCTGCTGCTGAACATTTTGTTCGGAAATGGCAAGAAATCGCTTGCAAAACGGCAGGTCCAATCGCGAGGACCATAATCCATTGAGATTATCGTCACTGCTACACTGCTACGCGTCACTCGTTCGCATGTCGGTAAATACTGACGCGCGAACGTGCGATATGTTTCATGTGATGTGTTTAGTGATGTTCATCTGGCAAACAGAAAACGGAAGTAAGCAGCAAGGAAATATACTGTTTTTTGTTCTACCCGTTCAGTTAATAACCCAACAAGCTATAACGGGGCTGGTTTGGCACATTCTGCTGAGCTGCTCAGTGATTTTTAGCTCTTGCTAGCTGAGTTCTGGTTATATGCTGAAGACCTTGCAAGTGTTGCCTGTGATGATACACTGTGGGTTCATACAGACCATAAGAAATGTGTGAAAGACGTGTTACCCCATCTGGCCTGCTGTATGTGTAACCATGACCCCCTTCCTCTCTGAGCTGGACAAGAATTCAAATTCATTTGTGAGGGTCAGATTTCCTTTAAGTATGATCCCTCATTTAGGGTGTCCAGCTGCATACCTGTCTGGACACCATATGTAATGAAGAAGCACCCCCCCACCCTGGAAAAGTCATTCGAGGGGGGGACACACCTTACAGTTTCACTTTCCTTAAAAGTGAAAACACATCACATGAAACATATCGCGCGTCAGTATTTACCGACATGCGAACGAGCGACGCGTAGCAGTGACGATAATCTCAATGGATTACGGTCCTCGCGATTGGACCTGCCATTTTGCAAGCGAACCACTTAGCGGGCTAATTTAGTCGTTACCGCCCATTTCTATGCAGATGGACGTGGCGAATTTGCATATGTTCTCAACATTTAGAGTCTACATTTAACATTTATATTTAACATTTACATTTAACATTTACATTTACATTTAACATTTACATTTAACATTTAGATTTATATTTACATTTAACTTTTACATTTAACATTTAGATTTATATTTACATTTAACTTTTACATTTAACATTTAGATATAAGTTAACATTTAACATTTATATTTACATTTAACTTTTATATTTACGTTTACATTTAACATTTATATTTGACATTTACATTTAATATTTATATATAGACATACCATTTATATTTACATATGATGAACAATTGTGCAAATAATCTACACAGCAAAAAATATGATGATCCACAACACCATTGACTTCTAGCTAAATGTCAGAAAATTGCACTAAATGTTGAAAAAGTGGCAAGTACAAAAATGTTTCATAACTTTACAAACGGCGCCCCATAAAATATCTGCTCTATGTGCAGTATTATACATTACTTGTAATTCTCTGTGCAATATTCATCTTATTGGCATTTGTTGCTTAACAATACTGTATTGTTACCGTATTAATTATATTACCTTACCTTGTTAAACATTAGTACTTTTTGAAAAACTTTTTATTTAGTAGTTTCAGAAACGCATGGTTTAATGGACCTGTTATCATTGAGTGTAATAACACTAAAAGGCCTCTAATTCTAATAGTGAACACCTGTGCAACTTGGGGTGCGTGAAATGGCACTATTGTCATCTGACACTAATTTTAATTCTTAGCATCGTTACTTGTTTGCATGTTTTAGGCAAAGAAGAGGAAAAGCTATTGTCAGGTATTACTGTTGTGAAAAATGAGTGAGAAGTTTTGAAAATGGAAGATCGAATCAGCTTACTGGAAAAATAAAAATTAGCCATGTTTTCTTATGTCCCCAGTTTTATCTTGAAATTTAGAGATACTTGTTTTGGTATTTCCGTGTGTGAAATCTGTTTACATATTTCTTTCTGCTTTTGTCATTGTAGGCACGATTACAGAAACTGAAAAGGCACCATAACAAATGTCTAGAACACTATGTGATGGAAGACAATGAACGAAGGAGACTTGAAAAAGAACGGACCTTGCTATTATGTAAAGTTAGCTAGATTAATAAAAAGGTAAAAAGAACATGTTTTACAGGTTAAATTTCTATTCTCCTTACATAAGCTTGAATCTGGATCTGGATTGCCTTCTGCCTCTGATGACTTTGATCACTGCCTATCAGCTGAACAAGTGGAGGTATGTTCTAAGGACTCATTCAAGTAGACAATATACACTGTTTTGCATTGGTTAAAATGTCAGCCTTATGTAAAGTAAATAAAAGTATGTATGCATAGATCCATAACATGAAAACTCCAAATCAATTCATTTAGGGTCTAAAAGTATGTTCATAATGTGCATTGAATATTTTCTGCTTTTAGAGTAACAGTAATGGAAGCATCTCTGAAACGAGTTCACAGATTGAGGACTCTCCAGCGATGTCGAAGGTATAAAGTGTAATTAGATTAATAATAATAATAATAATAACAGGATTTCAATACTAACTAATTTAGAACATAGTTTTACTGCATGACGGACAGTTATTATTATAGGTATTGTCAGTGTTGGGTAATACCAGTTTTTACACATAACATAGTGTATTCTTTGATTATGATTATTTGTCATTTACACATAATAGTTTTACTCATTTTATATCTTAAAAATATCAGAGTAATGACCACAGACATAATTAGGATGGTAAATCCTTAATCTATGCGATTTTAAAAATAAATTCTCTGGCATTTGCAGTAAAATTCCTAACATTATTTTGACATATTTGTTTTATCTAGTGTGTTCTTTATTCTTTGCTGTATCTTTCTGGAGGCTCTAATTACTTCTTACTGTAAGGCTGAGTACCAATGCTAATTGTATAGAGTGATTACTTACAGTGTACAGTATGTATGAATGAGCGTTGGTTAATCCCGTCCCGTTCTGCAATATGAAGTGATGACGCAAAGCCACCAGCATTGTGGCTGATCGGACACACCCCTCTCACACACACTTCACACTCCTGCCATCTGGAAAAAGGTACCGAAGCATTCGGGCACACACATCCAGACTGTGTAACAGTTTTTTTCCACAAGCCATCCGTCTTCTCAACAAAAAGAGACTGGACTGATAAATGCACACACACACACACACACACACACACACAAACATTATCACTAAGCTCACCTCATCTACCTCAAAACATTGAGACTGAACTGACTAATCAACACAAGCGCAAACACACTGACCTACACTACCAAACTATCATACACACCAACCTGTAAATGCTCTTTAGCACAATATTCAATACTGGATTACTTTTTGCACTAATTCCTAAATTCTTGCTGCTACGTTAAGGAACCTCTACTGTTTCTCCACTACCTCAACTCATCACCTCAACACCCACTGGCGTGCACAGATAGAGACGAGGTGGTGCTGAAGCACTTGCCCTTTTGCCCTCAGTCCAAAAAAGTGCCCTTTTGAAAGACGTGATTTTTTTTTTTTTTTTAAAGCTGCGCGATTTAAAAAGGTGTGAAAATAATGGCTTGATTTGTGCCCCTTCTTCAAAGACACCCGAACCCTGTCGCTTTTTCACTGTCACCGTGTCACGTGAACACGCTTGCAGTTCATTTGTTGTGAGGCGTGTAGCAGCGGCATGACATAGGACTACTTGGAGTAGGCATAGTAGGCTAACTATAGCGACTGGGAGCCACGGCGGACAACACGGCAGCTCTTTCCCTTCCCAACCAGTCAGGTAACCCATGAATCGAGTGAAATTATTCTGTTTGCCCTCTAAGACCAACCTGCAATTGTTTTGTTGTGAAGTAGCCTGTCAGAAACTGCACATGACAAACTTTGCCAGCTTGCCCCCTCCATCCATCCATATGGATAAACAAAAAAACGACACATTTAAAATGTAACCTAAACCATTTAGGCAACCCCACTCTCCATCAATTCCGACCTTTTTGCATACACTATTGAAAATATCACGTTATGCTATAGGCTACATGCCGTTAGGCAGAGGGCTCTTTTGAGCCCATTTTTCGTTACAAATTTTAGGATGATCTCACGGAAATCTGTGAATAAATACAAAGTTTTCAAACTGAAGTCAGTGACGGGAAGACATCACACTTTTTAGAGATGGAACTGCAGAAAAACCTAAAACCTTGACATGATTATGAATAATAGAATTATGGACGTTTCTCCGTTTTTGTGGATTAGCCTTTCCATAACTAACGTCAACTACTGTCCTACTTTGGTAAGATTGAAATTAATGTCTTTGACTGTCTTTAGTAGGTGTCTCCTGTGAGAAAGTTAGAACACCGTCCAACTGTCTAAAGATGCAGTCTTTAGCCTAACTGGTTGTTACTGACTCAGCGATGCTCGCAGACATTTACGCACTGTGTTGTGAATATGTATGTATATAGTTTAGAGTTGGATACAGATTTTATCTTTTTGTGGTGTGATTTTTGATTTTTAGAGAATGTTTTGAAATAAAAGTCAAATTGCATTTAACCTGTGCGTTTTTTTTATTATAAAAAGAAAAGGTTTTCCACATATGCAAAAAGTGCCCTTTTTTCCCCCTGGAGCACTTGCCCCCCAAAATGTCTGTGCACGCCACTGTCAACACCATATTATTATGTTATGTTATGTCGTGTTTATCGCACTTTTGTTGTTGCTCTTGTTTGCACACTCGAACGTGCACTATGTTGTAAAATTATTTTGTCAATCTGTCTTGTCTCTGCTAGCCAGCTAACTAGGCCTCTTAGTTAGCTAGTTTTAGTTTTTCTGTTAATTTATGTTGTAAATCTATGTTGCATGTAGCACCTTGGTCCTGGAGGAACGTTGTTTCGTTTCACTGTGTACTACCTGTATATGGTTGAAGTGACAATAAAGCCTACTTGACTTGACTTGACTTGACATTTTGAACATTGGCTTTTGGTTCTCTTTCATTTTTCTCTACCTACAGTTTCTGAAAATCTGTAAAATTTAAAATACTTCACACTTTTTACTTGTTTTCAGTTTACATGATAAAGTTAAGCTTACAGATACAGTGGTACCTCAGAACTCGAATATAATCCGTTCAGAACTCCGGATCGAATCCTAAAAAGTTTGAGTTGTGATCGAATTTTCCCCATAAGAAATAATGGAAAACCAATTAATTGGTTCCCGGCCCCAAAAAATGACACCTAAATATGTTTTTTTTTTTTTTTTTTGCATTTAACCACAAAATAAACCAGATAAAACAAGAAGAGCATATACTGTACTAAACACATCATCTGTGTTAATCATTTGTAAAGTAAGAAAATAAATGTATCCAAACAATGTGTCCTGCCTCGATCGTCCCACGCCCCCTCATTAACCCCGTGTGGAATCCCCGTGTGATCAACTGTTTCTGGTTGTTGTCATTAGTCCTCTGTATTTTGTCCATGTTTCAGTTTGTTTTCCCAGCCCAGTCATTGTATTGTCCGTCTGCGGTTTGCCTGCCTTACCTGTAATTAAACCCCGTATTCCCTGATACCCTGACGTCTGTGCCTTTGTCTCCGTTCCATCCCCACAACAATGTTATTATAATTAAACGTATTAATGGTTTATTATCAATATTAAAATAATGAATAAGAAATCTTTATTTTTTTACAGTTTTTTTATTATATAATAATAATTACTGTTACTGTCTATCATTGTCTAAATGAATTTTTACTGTCTAAATACTTGTATTCAGCTAGTGTAAACATGCACGATGCTATCACAGCGAATGCGAGGCTGAGACTGAAACTTTACCCTTTGTTTCCGCTGAGAGACGTGAGGCGTGACTCATTTCCCCACGTGACTCATTTCCCCGCGCGTACAAGTTATCTTAGGTCGGCATTCACGGTTTGACTTCTGAGACTCAGATCGAGCTCTAGGTAATTTTTTTTCGAACTGGTTGGTTCGACTTTTAAGAAATTCGAGTTCTAATGAGTTCGAGAACTGAGGTACCACTGTATTCAGTTTACAATAGCCCAACATAAAGTTTGAAGTGTTTATTTTATTTCTACAGTGTTTAAAATAAAGCCAGCTAGTTGGATTTTATTGCATGTTGAATCAGTTTTCCCTGCGTGGAACTGTCATAACAAAATACAAAATTGGTAGTTTCCTGATTTTATGCTTAAGATGGTATAATTGTAATTAACCTCATGTAATTTGAAGCACTAACCATTGAATTCTTATTTCTTTTGCAGGAGACTGTGATGAACACTTACAGTTTATCTGATGTTTCTGAATACACTGACTATTGTGATGCAGACTGTGTGCCAGATAGCGACGGAAGCTCCTCCGATGAGTCCAACCAAAGTAGTTCTCTATCTCCTGTTGTCAAGAAATCCCAAAGCGGCCAAAGATTTCCGGAATTATCAAGACAAAAAGAACAGATTCACAATGAGCCTACTAAGACGAGAAAGTCTTCTCAATTGTTAACCCAAGATTTCCCACATAGTGAAGAAAGTGTTTTTGCTTGTAACTCCATCAGCGTGTCAACATCTCAAAGTGTACAGGGCAAATACACCAAGAAGCAGTACTGCTTATTTTGTGGAAAACCATTTTCAAAAATCGCAAGACATTTAGAATCTGCCCATAGTTCTGAGAAAGAAGTTGCAAAAGTTTTACGATTTTCAAAGAATTCAAGAGAACGTCACATCCAGCTAAGCATTCTGAGGAAACGTGGCAATTTTACTCATAATGTAGATGCTGTCAGAGTAGGATCAGGAAACATGGTTGCTTGTTATCGTCCTACGAAGACCAGAAAAGCTAAAGATTACATACATTGCCTTCACTGTCAAGGTCTGTACTCTAAGGACACCCTTTGGAAACATATTAAAATCTGTCCGCAAAATCCAAATCCAGATCCATCGGAAGGTGGTAAAAAATATGTTCGATCATTATGTGCAATGTCTACACCAGTAGGTCTAGATGTTAACCAGAGCTTCAAGGACGTGCTTTGCAACATGGCATATAATGAAATTTCTTCCATAGTTAGGAGTGATAGATGTATCCTCCAGGTGGGACAGCATTTCTTCAATAAAATAGGATCAGACAAGGGCAAGCATGATTACATACGGCAGAAACTTAGAGAGATTGGTAGACTTCTGCAGGAAGCACAAAAGTGCACACCACTGCGCAAGATGGAAGATTTTGTTATACCGTCCAACTTCCCTCATGTGGTTAAAGCCATGAAAGTAGTAGCTGGCTACGATGAAGAAACACATTCATACCAAATTCCATCACTGGCTATGAAACTTGGTCATTCTCTTAAGAAAATTGCAAGCATTGTTGAGAGCAATGCCACAATTGTTGGAGATAATGATCTAGCAAAATCTGCTCGTCGTTACGTTCAAGTACATCAGTCTAAGTGGAGTGAGTGCATTTCTAGCTGTGCCTTAACTACACTAAGGGAAGCAAAGTGGAACACACCTCAGTTGCTGCCCTTTACTCAAGATGTGAAACTGTTGCACTCACACCTGGAAAAAAAGCAAGAAGAAATGCTTAGGCTACTTAAGATTTGTCCTTCACGAGACAGCTACACTGGACTAACCAAGGTTACCCTCACACAGGTCATCCTTTTCAACTGGAGAAGAGAGGGTGAGGTCTCAAAAATGCACATGTCCATCTTTGCATCAAGAAACAAAAAAGAACTTCATGATGATCTTGCCATCTGCATGTCGGACTTTGAAAGAACACTTTATGCGTCTTGAGATTAGGGGCAAAAGAGGTAGGAAGGTTCCTGTTCTTTTAAAACCTTCCATGGTTCATTCCATGGAGCTCCTGATGGAGTTTAGAGAACAATGTGGTGTTCCAACAGAAAACCCTTTTTTGTTTGCTCGACCGGGGGCACTTTCTGCATACCGTGGCAGGGACTGCATACAGCAGTTTGCCAAAGAATGCGGTGCTAAACAACCGGAAGCATTGTCATCCACTAAACTTCGCAAACACATTGCCATGATGTCCAAAGTTTAAAATCCTGAAGAAAATGAAGCAGACCAATTGGCTGACTTTTTGGGCCATGACATCCGTGTCCATAGGGAATATTACCGCTTGCCTGAAGGAACACTTCAGCTGGCAAAAATGAGCAAAGTGTTAATGGCAATGGAAAAAGGAACTCTTTCAGATTTCAAAGGGAAAAAATTGGATGAAATTGAAATCAACCTAGATGGTATGCTAGTATTGTTAAATGTATCTTTAAATGACTGTATAGTCATAAATATTTTTAAACTTAAAGATTTATTTAGAAAAGTTTATTAAATGTTTGTGTTTATAATTAGAAATATAAAGTATCTTTAAATAAGTATATTCAGAAATCTGTTTAAATTAAAAGGTTTATTAATACGTTTCTGAAATGTTTGTGATTATAAAATCGACCCAACAACCATTGATGACTCATCTAGTTCTGAGGAAGAGGAACCTGACAAACAGAATGATGGTCTGCCTGAAGATCATAGGTCTGGTGATATACAGAATTTGTCTGTTGACTCTACTCTGTCTCATAATGAAGATGTGGATGTTGGTTGTGGTGGCGGCAAAGCATCATCCAAGCGAACATGGAATGTTGAGGAAGTAAAAGCTGTTGAGAGACATATGATGAACTTCATGAGAATTTGTAGAGTTCCTGGAAAGAAAGAGTGTCTCCAGTGTCTCAGTGCAGAACCTGGAAAAGCAGAACATGGACTGGGGTTAAATTCTATGTAAAAAATAGAATAACAGCATTAAAGAGAAAAGGTATGATGTATTTCAAAGAACAAAAGAGTTTGTTAAGGTTGAATAATAATAGTCTTATTTTTTCAGAACAGTAGAGTTGAGAGCTATACGAGGCTTCATATGTTCACTCAGCCCTCACGTCTTTATATTTCAAACAGCAGCTATTTTTTTAAGTTTTAAAAGCAAGTTATGACTTTATGATTTTGAAATGTATATTCTTATGTCTTGTTTAATGAAAGATGCCATTTTATACCTGTGTGTATACTGTATATGTATACCTACATACGTACATATAGGATGGAAAAAACAGTAAATAAAAAGTTCTTGTTAGTCACAATTTTTTGTCCCTAGTTATCCATTTGTCACGATGGATAATAATACACTGCTTATTTTCTGCAGCATTTCCATTGCACATTAACACTTCATTCTCCTGATCAGTTCTGTAGATTCATGTGTCCCCCCCCCCCGTGTTATGAATAGCAAACAACTTAAAAACTGTTCCTAACAATCACAAAATGCATTTGATGCTTCTTGCAAACTGTAAACAGTGAGAATTACATTTTATTGTCAGTTCTTCTTGACAACTGTTTTTTGTCCTCATTTGTGAAAAATGTCCTCAGATTAGTGCTGAACTGGACTTTGTGTGTGTGTGTCACTATGTCCTCAAAATTCACCTAAAAAATACATGACCTCATTTGCAAGGGTTTTTTTCATACTTTTAAAAATAGATTTTTTTGGAAATTTCAACTGATGGGCGTGTAGACGGCATGCGTCTCAGCCGTATTTAGCAATCATTTTGGTTCCAAAGCACTGGGAAAACCTTGTCCCCAAGGTGAGGGTGTTCTTACATAGGTCCCCAAAAGTGATCTATGCGCGCGCGCGCGTATGTGTGTGTGTGTGTATGTGTGTGTGTGTGTGTGTGTGTGTGTGTGTGATAAGGCAGTAGGACAGTGAGGTCAGTAGCAGGGAGGTGAGGTTGGTTCGGGGGTGTTTCTGGAAAGAGGCTTTTAAAAGTTTACAATTTTGAGAAACCTGCCTAACCTGATGTGGAAACCCCAGATATAAGGGGTGCTGCTTCAGCCTCCCACTTCAAACTGATTAGTTGATTAGACACTTTCCATTATGCCCGTGTTGTTTAAAGCCTCCTGCCTCCCCGTCTCCTCCTTTGCAGTGAGGGTCTAGCTGAAGGTGCCTGTCTGCTTTCTCCTGCTGAAGGTGCCTGTCTGCTTTCTCCTGCTGAAGGTGCCTGTCTGCTTCCTGCTGCTGAAGGTGCCTGTCTGCTTCCTGCTGCTGAAGCTGCCTGTCTGCTTTCTGCTGCTGAAGGCTCCTGTCTGCTTTCTGCCGCTGAAGGTGCCTGTCTGCTTTCTCCTGCTGAAGGTGCCTGTCTGCTTCCTGCTGCTGAAGGTGCCTGTCTGCTTCCTGCTGAAGGTGCCTGTCTGCTTTCTGCCGCTGAAGGTGCCTGTCTGCTTCCTGCTGCTGAAGGTGCCTGTCTGCTTTCTGCTGCTGAAGGTGCCTGTCTGCTTTCTGCTGCTGAAGGCTCCTGTCTGCTTTCTGCCGCTGAAGGTGCCTGTCTGCTTTCTCCTGCTGAAGGTGCCTGTCTGCTTCCTGCTGCTGAAGGTGCCTGTCTGCTTCCTGCTGAAGGTGCCTGTCTGCTTTCTCCTGCTGAAGGTACCTGTCTGCTTCCTCCTGCTGAAGGTGCCTGTCTGCTTCCTGCTGCTGAAGCTGCCTGTCTGCTTTCTGCTGCTGAAGGCTCCTGTCTGCTTTCTGCCGCTGAAGGTGCCTGTCTGCTTCCTGCTAAAGGTGCCTGTCTGCTTCCTGCTGCTGAAGGTGCCTGTCTGCTTCCTGCTGAAGGTGCCTGTCTGCTTTCTGCCGCTGAAGGTGCCTGTCTGCTTCCTGCTGCTGAAGGTGCCTGTCTGCTTTCTGCTGCTGAAGGTGCCTGTCTGCTTTCTCCTGCTGAAGGTACCTGTCTGCTTCCTGCTGCTGAAGGCACCTGTCTGCTTTCTCCTGCTGAAGGTACCTGTCTGCTTCCTGCTGCTGAAGGTACCTGTCTGCTTCCTGCTGCTGAAGGTACCTGTCTGCTTCCTGCTGCTGAAGGTGCCTGTCTGCTTTCTGCCGCTGAAGGTGCCTGTCTGCTTTCTCCTGCTGAAGGTGCCTGTCTGCTTCCTGCTGCTGAAGGTGCCTGTCTGCTTTCTCCTGCTGAAGGTACCTGTCTGCTTCCTGCTGCTGAAGGTGCCTGTCTGCTTTCTGCCGCTGAAGGTGCCTGTCTGCTTTCTCCTGCTGAAGGTGCCTGTCTGCTTTCTGCTGCTGAAGGTGCCTGTCTGCTTCCTGCTGCTGAAGGTGCCTGTCTGCTTCCTGCTGCTGAAGGTGCCTGTCTGCTTTCTCCTGCTGAAGGTGCCTGTCTGCTTTCTCCTGTTGAAGGTACCTGTCTGCTTCCTGCTGCTGAAGGTGCCTGTCTGCTTTCTCCTGCTGAAGGTGCCTGTCTGCTTTCTCCTGTTGAAGGTACCTGTCTGCTTTCTCCTGCTGAAGGTGCCTGTCTGCTTCCTGCTGCTGAAGGTGCCTGTCTGCTTTCTCCTGCTGAAGGTGCCTGTCTGCTTTCTCCTGTTGAAGGTACCTGTCTGCTTCCTGCTGCTGAAGGTGCCTGTCTGCTTTCTCCTGCTGAAGGTGCCTGTCTGCTTTCTCCTGTTGAAGGTGCCTGTCTGCTTTCTCCTGCTGAAGGTACCTGTCTGCTTCCTGCTGCTGAAGGTGCCTGTCTGCTTTCTCCTGCTGAAGGTGCCTGTCTGCTTTCTCCTGCTGAAGGTGCCTGTCTGCTATCTCCTGCTGAAGGTACCTGTCTGCTATCTCCTGCTGAAGGTGCCTGTCTGCTATCTCCTGCTGAAGGTACCTGTCTGCTTCCTGCTGCTGAAGGTTCCTGTCTGCTTTCTCCTGTTGAAGGTACCTGTCTGCTTCCTGCTGCTGAAGGTGCCTGTCTGCTTTCTCCTGTTGAAGGTACCTGTCTGCTTCCTGCTGCTGAAGGTGCCTGTCTGCTTTCTGCTGCTGAAGGTACCTGTCTGCTTCCTGCTGCTGAAGGTGCCTGTCTGCTTCCTGCTGAAGGTGCCTGTCTGCTTTCTCCTGTTGAAGGTACCTGTCTGCTTCCTGCTGCTGAAGGTGCCTGTCTGCTTCCTGCTGAAGGTTCCTGTCTGCTTTCTCCTGTTGAAGGTACCTGTCTGCTTCCTGCTGCTGAAGGTGCCTGTCTGCTTTCTGCTGCTGAAGGTACCTGTCTGCTTCCTGCTGCTGAAGGTGCCTGTCTGCTTCCTGCTGAAGGTGCCTGTCTGCTTTCTCCTGCTGAAGGTACCTGTCTGCTTCCTGCTGCTGAAGGTGCCTGTCTGCTTCCTGCTGCTGAAGGTGCCTGTCTGCTTTCTCCTGCTGAAGGTGCCTGTCTGCTTCCTGCTGCTGAAGGTACCTGTCTGCTTCCTGCTGCTGAAGGTGCCTGTCTGCTTCCTGCTGAAGGTGCCTGTCTGCTTTCTCCTGCTGAAGGTTCCTGTCTGCTTCCTGCTGCTGAAGGCACCTGTCTGCTTTCTGCTGCTGAAGGTACCTGTCTGCTTCCTGCTGCTGAAGGCACCTGTCTGCTTTCTGCTGCTGAAGGTACCTGTCTGCTTCCTGCTGCTGAAGGTACCTGTCTGCTTCCTGCTGAAGGTGCCTGTCTGCTTCCTGCTGCTGAAGGTGCCTGTCTGCTTCCTGCTGAAGGTGCCTGTCTGCTTCCTGCTGAAGGTGCCTGTCTGCTTCCTGCAGAAGGTGCCTGTCTGATTTCTCCTGCTGAAGGCGCCTGTCTGCTTCCTGCTGCTGAAGGTGCCTGTCTGCTTTCTCCTGCTGAAGGCGCCTGTCTGCTTTCTCCTGCTGAAGGCGCCTGTCTGCTTTCTCCTGCTGAAGGCGCCTGTCTGCTTCCTGCTGAAGGTGCCTGTCTGCTTTCTCCTGCTGAAGGTGCCTGTCTGCTTCCTGCTGCTGAAGGTGCCTGTCTGCTTCCTGCTGCTGAAGGTGCCTGTCTGCTTCCTGCTGCTGAAGGTGCCTGTCTCCTTTCTCCTGCTGAAGGTACCTGTCTGCTTTCTGCTGCTGAAGGTGCCTGTCTGCTTCCTCCTGCTGAAGGTGCCTGTCTGCTTCCTGCTGCTGAAGGCACCTGTCTGCTTCCTGCTGCTGAAGGTGCCTGTCTGCTTTCTCCTGCTGAAGGCACCTGTCTGCTTTCTCCTGCTGAAGGTACCTGTCTGCTTCCTGCTGCTGAAGGCACCTGTCTGCTTCCTGCTGCTGAAGGTGCCTGTCTGCTTTCTCCTGCTGAAGGCACCTGTCTGCTTTCTCCTGCTGAAGGTACCTGTCTGCTTCCTGCTGCTGAAGGTGCCTGTCTGCTTCCTGCTGCTGAAGGCGCCTGTCTGCTTCCTGCTGCTGAAGGTGCCTGTCTGCTTTCTCCTGTTGAAGGTACCTGTCTGCTTCCTGCTGCTGAAGGTGCCTGTCTGCTATCTCCTGCTGAAGGTGCCTGTCTGCTTCCTGCCGCTGAAGGTGCCTGTCTGCTTTCTCCTGCTGAAGGTGCCTGTCTGCTTCCTGCTGCTGAAGGTGCCTGTCTGCTTTCTCCTGTTGAAGGTGCCTGTCTGCTTTCTCCTGTTGAAGGTGCCTGTCTGCTTTCTCCTGTTGAAGGTGCCTGTCTGCTTTCTCCTGTTGAAGGTGCCTGTCTGCTTTCTCCTGTTGAAGGTACCTGTCTGCTTCCTGCTGCTGAAGGTGCCTGTCTGCTTTCTCCTGTTGAAGGTGCCTGTCTGCTTTCTCCTGTTGAAGGTGCCTGTCTGCTTTCTCCTGCTGAAGGTGCCTGTCTGCTTTCTCCTGTTGAAGGTACCTGTCTGCTTCCTGCTGCTGAAGGTGCCTGTCTGCTATCTCCTGCTGAAGGTGCCTGTCTGCTATCTCCTGCTGAAGGTACCTGTCTGCTTCCTGCTGCTGAAGGTACCTGTCTGCTTCCTGCTGCTGAAGGTGCCTGTCTGCTTCCTGCTGAAGGTGCCTGTCTGCTTCCTGCTGAAGGTGCCTGTCTGCTTCCTCCTGCTGAAGGTGCCTGTCTGCTTTCTCCTGCTGAAGGCGCCTGTCTGCTTTCTCCTGCTGAAGGTGCCTGTCTGCTTCCTGCTGCTGAAGGTGCCTGTCTGCTTCCTGCTGAAGGTGCCTGTCTGCTTCCTGCAGAAGGTGCCTGTCTGATTTCTCCTGCTGAAGGTGCCTGTCTGCTTTCTCCTGCTGAAGGTGCCTGTCTGCTTCCTGCTAAAGGTGCCTGTCTGCTTCCTGCTGCTGAAGGTACCTGTCTGCTTTCTCCTGCTGAAGGTGCCTGTCTGCTTCCTGCAGAAGGTGCCTGTCTGCTTTCTCCTGCTGAAGGCGCCTGTCTGCTTTCTCCTGCTCAAGGTGCATGTCTGCTTCGTGCTGCATCTGCTTGTGCTGCATCTCCTTCACGCACACTTTCAGCATGCCCCAAGTCTTCTGTGGCACCTCGGACATGACCAGTAACCATAACTTTGAGGGCTACATGAAAGGAGAGTCTATATAACAATTTTCTTTGCCAGTTTAATCCCATCTGTTTAAAATTATGATTTCTGCAGTTTCTTTGTTTTATTATGGGTTGGATGGTAGTCTCAACGTACCCATGATACATTGTTTTTATGGGCAGCAAAATTAAAATGTTTATAAGACTTCCGGTCGATAGGGGGATGTGAAAGGAACAAGGTAGAGGAGCTCCCGCTAACTTTTTCAAAATCCCCACTCCTCAATCTTTCAATCCATAACTAAAGTGTTATATTTTGCTCGGTTTAATTTTTTTCTTCTTTTATTCTCGGTTTTTGTTTTTTAATTGCGCTTAAATGACCTCAAAACGCGTCAAAGCGGGGGAAAAGGAGAACGCGACACCTGGCTTAAATATGGCGGCCATCACCTTGCTTTTAGAGGAGCACAGAGAAACACTAGCGACCGAGTTCAGAACGTCTTTTAGTTCAATGGAAACTAAACTCGACGAAGTTCGGTCTGCAGTGCAAGACCATGGGCAACGGCTCGGGTCTCTCGAGCTTGTCTCGGAGGATCTAAGCCAGCGTGTTAAAGAACTAGAGAATGTTTGCTCCGGCCTCAGCGACAGCAATACTAAACTACTGGCCAAAGTTACCGATTTGGAGAGCCGAAGCAGACGACAAAACTTGCGCATCTTGGGGCTGGCGGAATCTGAAGGTGGCGTCCTACAGAGTTTTTTGCGGGTCTACTGTGCGACGTTTTTGGAAATGGTACGCTACCCACCCCGCCGGAGATTGATAGAGCCCATCGGTCACCTGTAGCAAAGCCGGATCCAGGACGGAGACCACCGCCTGTTATCATCCGCCTCCATCGCTATCAGACAAAGGATACTCTGATCCGAGAAGCCCGACGGAGGGGGAAGCTCGAGTACCATGGTCAGCAGATCCGCATCGTGGAGGACTATTGCCCGGAGGTTTTGGGTCAACGCGTAGAATACAGAGAAGTAATGGCCGAGTTGTATAAACACGGACTCAAACCTGCCTTGTTGTACCCTGCACAACTCCGCATCACCCTTCTCAACGGTGACAGGAAGTGGCTACGCTCGGTCGCCGAGGCGAG
The DNA here is from genome assembly GCF_048594095.1 of Paramormyrops kingsleyae. NCBI lineage: Eukaryota > Metazoa > Chordata > Actinopteri > Osteoglossiformes > Mormyridae > Paramormyrops > Paramormyrops kingsleyae. The sequence goes on along the minus strand of NC_132820.1, from coordinate 24,695,774 downwards.
GAAATTTGTGGATGGCCTACCTACTACGTTGGAATCTTCGTGAACGTCTGCTTGGATCGTATTAAACTGAATATTACTGCCTTCTTCGTGTTTGCCTTTATGGTACAGAATTTGGATGTCTATGGCGGACTCGCTCAGATTGCTGTGGTGGCTACCACGTTTATCCGCATGGTAGTTACGTGAGCACTTCACTCTGCCTGAATTTATTTACTTTTTTTTTCTTTCTCTCCCTGTTGTTTTCGGATTGTGCAAAGATGCTTATAGGCAGTCTTGAACCTAATGGTTTGTATTTCTGTTATTTTGGTACATTGTTAATATACTTTGCCAATTTTCAGCAGTATGTCAACTTGGTAATATATTTTGCGTTGGTTTTGTTATGGATATGTTTTTTCAAGAAGTTCATAGTTAACCTTGGAGTGTATTTGAGTACCCAAAATTTATTTGGGAGCTGGAGATTTTTTGAGCGAGACAGGAAGAGTTTCTTTGTGAGGGTACACAATAGGTGTCTTGGTGAACTTGCTGCTAGTTTTTTTGGCAGCCTTCCTGTTGATGGGTAGGGGGGTGGGTAGTGGGTGCGGGGGGGGGGGGGGACATCCTCTAGTGCCAGTCAAATCTCAGGAGATCGTTTTGGTTATGTCAGGACTATTTTGTTATCCATATCTGGAACCTTGTCTTTCAATGTACATGTTAACCTGCTTTTTTAAGATGAAGAATGGGTAGTCATTTAAACTTGGTGAGTTGGAATGTCAAGGGTTTAAACCACCCCGTTAAAAGAAGGAAGGTGTTCTCACACCTCAAACACTATATAACACCAAAGTAATACTGGCCAATGTATATGCCCCCAATGCTGATAATGTAGATTTTTTTGAGCGTGTTTTCTCTCTACTACCGGATCTGAGCTCATACTCTCTCATACTTGGTGGTGATTTTAACTGTTGGCTGGATCCTGTGCTAGATCGATCTTCTGCTAACCCTGTTACAATTAGTAAATCTGCTTCATTTATTCAGTCCTTTTTATCTAATTATGGTGTCTCTGATGTATGGCGTTTTCTCCATCCTAATGATAGAGGGTACTCGTTCTTCTCACAGGTCCACCATACTTATTCTAGGATTGATTATTTCCTAATTGATAGTCAGTTGATCTCACTAGTTCTCTCTTGTGATTACCGGGGCATAGTAATATCTGATCATGCCCCTGTTGTGTTATCCATGACCTTTTCCGATGTCTCCCGATACAAGAGACATCTCAACTCTCCTGACAGATAAGAACTTTTTGAAATTCATGGCAGAGCAAATAATATTCTTTTACCAAACAAATTCTACACCTGGGATCTCCACCCTGGTAATATGGGATACATTAAAAGCCTACCTTAGGGGACAAATTATTTCTTATACCGTTAACCTGAAGAAAAAGGCACATGCAGAGCGGCTTGAGTTGGCCAGTCAAATTAAAGAAATAGATCAGCTTTATGCTAAGTTCAAAAATCCTGAGCTGTATGATAAACGAGTGGAGCTCCAGGCTAAATTTGACCTCCTCTCGACATATTCAATTGAACGCCAGCTTTTGAGGAGTAAGAGTTTGTTTTATATTCATAGTGATAAATCGGGCAAGATGCTAGCCAACCAGCTGAAAGGTGTCCAGGCAAAACGGCATATCACAAAAATTCGATTGGATAATGGTAACATCACTTCTGACTATTCTAAAATTAATGATACTTTCCGGACTTTCTACTCTCAACTCTATACTTCTGAAGCTCCACAAGATAGTACTCTGATGGAGAATTTTTTAAACTCTTTGAATATTCCTATGCTTTCCTCTGACAATAGGATGAGATTAGATTAACCTATTTCACAGGAGGAAATAGAGGCAGCCATTTCTTCTCTGCAGTCTGGTAAATCCCCAGGATCTGACGGTTTTCCTGTTGAATTTTTAAAGCATTTTCATCGCTGCTATCACCTCAATTATGTTTAGTTTTGACTGATTCCCTTATGTGTGGTAAACTGCCTTCATCTTTTAATGAGGCATGCATCACCCTTGTCCCAAAAAAAGGTAAAGATCCTGTTGAATGTTCGTCATATAGGCCAATTTCCTTGTTAAATGTTGACGTTAAAATTTTAGCCAAAGTTTTAGCCCGTAGGCTGGAAAATATTATACCCTCAATTATATCTGAGGATCAAACCGGCTTTATAAAAAATCGTTATTCCTATTTTAATATGCGTCGTTTATTTGATATATTATATTCCCCTTCCGGTCAGACTCCTGAATGTATCCTCTGTCTAGATGCAGAAAAGGCATTTGATCGTGTGGAATGGGAATATTTATTTGCAACTTTAGAAAAATTCAATTTTGGATCTAAATTTATCTCATGGATAAAGCTATTATATCTGTGCCCGTACGCTTCTGTTCTTACTAATTCACAACAGTCACAACCCTTTAATCTTCAACGGGGAACACGTCAAGGGTGCCCCTTAAGTCTATTGCTTTTTGATCTGGCTATAGAGCCACTTGCTATTGCACTTCGAAGCTGTGGGGATGTTTCAGGTATCTGGAGGAGAGGAGTTGAGCATAAAGTATCCCTGTACGCAGACGACTTGTTGATTTATGTGTCAAACCCGAGAATATCTCTGCCTTCCATGATTTCAATATTTACTCAATTTGGTAGTTTTTCAGGATATAAATTGAACTTGCACAAAAGTGAGTTGTTCCCTGTGGATGGAGCACCAATTTCTGAATATTCTAATTTCCCATTTAAAATGGCACAGGACCAATTTACTTACCTGGGTATAACAGTTACAAGGAAGCACAAATGGCTCTTTAAAGAAAATTTTCTTACGCTATTGAATCATACAAAACAGTCCTTGACACAATGGTCCCCTCTTTCTGTATCTTTAGTGGGGAGAATTAATTCCGTTAAAATGAACGTACTACCTAAATTTTTGTATCTGTTCCAGTCAATACCTACCTTTATTCCTAAATCTTTTTTTGTTTCTTTAGGTTTCTTTAGGGCAGCGTGTGGCTCAGTGGGCTAAGCCTGTGTGTCTGTAATCACAAGGTCACCGGTTCAAACCCAGCCTCAGCACATCTGTGGGTCCTTGAGCAAGGCCCTTAACCCCCAGCTCCCTGGGCGCCCCAACAGGTGGCTGCCCTTCACAGACAACTTACTCTATGAAAAAGAGCAAGTTGAGGGAGGCATAAAAACAATTTCCCCACGGGGATCAATAAAGTATCAATTATTATTATTATTCAGATATATCCTCTTATATATGGAGAGGAAGGCATCCCCGTTTGAATAAAGCTCATCTCCAGAAATCTAGGCGTTATGCAGGCCTGGCTTTGCCTAATTTCCATTATTACTATTGGGCAGCTAATATACGCTGTATTGCGTTTTGCTTCTATTCCCAAAACAGATAATTCTCCATCCTGGGTGTCATTGGAATTGAATTCAGCTAAAGAATCTTCTGTTTTGGCACTTCTTGGATCCTCACTTCCTTTAGCCCGAAACAAGTCAATTGATAATCCGGTTGTCTGGCATACTGTGAGAGTATGGGCTCAGATGAGAAAACACTTCAATTTAACTGGTTTTTCTCTTTTGAGTCCAATTTTATCAAATCATCTTTTTCAGCCCTCCTTATCCGACCCTGTATTTTATGATTGGCATAGAAAGGGAATTGTGTGTTTTAATGATTTGTTTTTCAACAATAGCTTCGCATCTTTTACTCAACTTTCTGATAGATTTAGTTATGGGTGATTTTAATCTACCGGGGATACAGTGGGACATTGTTGCTGGCTCTTCTGAAAATGAACTTGAGATGGTGGAATTAGTACAGGATTGTTTTTTTACTCAGTTTGTTAACACCCCTACCAGGGGAGATGCCATTCTTGATCTTGTTTTGTCTAATAACCAGGACAGGATTGGAAAATTAGATGTTTTAGAACCACTTGACAGTAGCGATCATAACATGGTTAAATTTGAGGTTAAGTTTAGTGCCCGAAGAGCAAAGTCCAAATCAAAAATATATAATGTTAGGAAGGCTAACTTCAATTGTATGAGATTAAAACTAGAAACCGTGAACTGGATGGAGTTAAATAACAAAACTGTTGAAGAGGCATGGGAATTTTTTAAAAGCACATTATTGCAAGTACAAGAGGACTTCATACCTGTTTCTAGCAAGAATAAATCTAGGAAATTGCAACCTAGGTGGTTTAATAGGGACATAAAGTATAAAGTAAGGAGGAAAAGGGCTTTGTTCCAGAGATGGAAAATAACTGATGATGACATAATAAAGCAAGAGTATCTAAATCTACAGGCTGAATTAAAAAATGACATTAGACGAGCTAAAAGGAATGTCGAAAGGAAGATCGCATTGGAGGCTAAGGATGACGTTAAAAGTTTCTTCCAGTATTTTAACTCTAAAAGAGCTCTAAAAGCTGAAATTACTAATCTGCAGGATAGTAAGGGTCTTATAATTGAAAACGACATTGACATAGTAAATGAGTTCAATGATAGTTTTGCACGGGTATTCACTGTCGAGGACACTAGTAACTTACCAGTTCTTATTACTAATTCAACATCGTCTATAACTAATATATATATAACTGAAGCTGATGTTTTGCAAAGCCTAGCTAAGCTCAAAATAAATAAATCACAGGGCCCTGATGGCATCTTACCTATAGTGTTAAAAGAGATGAGGGATATTATTTGCCGACCCTTAACATTACTGTTTCAAAAATCCTTATCTGAAGGTGTGGTACCTTCTGATTGGAAGCATGCCAACATAACGCCCATTTTCAAAAAAGGGGATAGAAGTAATTTGTCAAACTATAGGCCAATCAGTCTAACTTGTATAACTGGTAAAGTTATGGAGGCTATAATCAAAGAGAAAATGGTAGATTACCTGGACTCAAATAACATTTTGAGGGATAGCCAGCATGGATTTAGGAGAGGTAGATCCTGTTTAACAAATCTGTTGGAGTTTTTTGAGGAAGCTACTCAGGAAGTTGATGATAAGAAGGCCTATGATGTCATTTATTTAGATTTCCAAAAGGCTTTTGATGTTGTTCCCCACAAGAGGCTCTCACTTAAACTCAAAGCGACAGGTATTTTAGGAACTGTAGCGACTTGGATTGATAACTGGTTAACGGATAGGAAGCAGCGAGTAGTTATAAGAGGCTCGATGTCACAGTGGGCCTGCGTTCATAGTGGGGTACCGCAGGGTTCAATTTTAGGACCACTTTTGTTCCTAATTTACATAAATGATATAGACACCAATATATACAGTAAACTGGTGAAATTTGCAGATGACACCAAGGTGGGTGGTGTAGCAGATACTGAACTAGCGGCTCAGCAGCTACAGCGGGATCTTAATTTAATTAGTGATTGGGCTGACACCTGGCAGATGAAATTTAACATAGACAAATGTAAGGTACTCCATGTAGGGAGCAGAAATATAAAGTACAGGTATTTTATGGGACCTACTGAAATAAAGGTAGCTGATTATGAGAAAGACCTTGGTGTGTATGTTGATGCTTCCATGTCTCATTCTCGCCAGTGTGGGGAAGCAATAAAAAAGGCCAATAGGATGTTGGGGTACATCTCCAGGTGTGTGGAGTTTAAGTCAAGGGAGGTAATGCTAAGATTATACAATTCCTTGGTGAGACCTCACCTAGAATATTGTGTACAGGTTTGGTCACCATATCTTAAAAAGGACATAGCGGCCTTAGAAAAGGTGCAGCGTAGGGCCACAAGAATGATTCCTGGTCTTAGAGGAATGTCATACGAGGAAAGGTTATTTGAACTAAATCTGTTCAGCCTCAAGCAAAGGAGACTGAGGGGGGACATGATCCAGGTCTATAAGATTCTAACAGGTTTGGATGCTGTTCAACCGAATAGTTACTTCAGCATTAGTTCAAATACAAGAACTCGTGGCCATAGGTGGAAATTAGCGGGAGAACATTTCAAACTGGATTTAAGGAAGCACTTCTTTACACAGCGTGTAGTCAGAGTATGGAATAGTCTTCCTGATAACGTAGTGCAAGCTGAATCCTTGGGTTCCTTTAAATCAGAGCTAGATAAGATTTTAACAACTCTGAGCTATTAGTTAAGTTCTCCCCAAGCGAGCTCGATGGGCCGAATGGCCTCCTCTCGTTTGTATAGTTCTTATGTTCTTATGATCTCCCAAATACTCATTTTTTTTAGATATCTGCAGATTAGACACTTTCTCAAATCTCTAATTCGGACTTTCCCTGAGTCACCAGTTATGAATGCAGCTGATATGTTTCTTACTTTGCAACCAACGCGCAAAGGGTTAATATCCGTTATTTATGACAAACTGGCTGGTATGAAATGTCCCTCTATTAATAGAATCAAAACTGCTTGGGAACAGGATTTTAACGTGTCATTGAGTGAGGACACTTGGGACTCAATATTTAAGTTGGTTAATTCAACATCTTTATGTGCCCGCCATTGTCTTTTACAGTTTAAAGTTGTGCACAGAGTTCAAATGTCCAAAGTCAAACTATCGCGTATTTACCCGAATGTGGATCCCCACTGTGACAAGTGTGGAAATGAGGATGCTTCGCTTAATCACATGTACTGGTCGTGTCCTAGTCTTGAAGAATACTGGAGGGGGATATTTCAAACCCTGTCCTTAGTCCTCAAACAGCCTATACACCCCGACCCTTTGGTCGCGCTCTTTGGCCTCAGTGATGCTGATACATGTCTGACCCCGGTGATTTAGTGAGGTCATATTTAGTGAGGTCTTTTGAAATAACGTGTGTGCTTTTTGTTTTGTTGCTGGTGTCTTTCTCAGGTTTAAAATCAATAAAAATATCTTTGAGAAAAAAAAAAAATTATAATTCATTGCTAAATATGGTAAGCAGAACAATCTTTCCACAGAATAAAAAACAATGTATCAACTTGCATACAGTTTTTTAAATTTTTACTTACATAGTATTACATAGCATAGTAATGTAGTAGATTTCCAACCATTAGGAATACTGGGGATGGAGAATATAATGAAAGTATTTCTGAGTGTTTACTTATGAATTGTAACTTTTTTATTACTATAGCTACATGGGTTAGCTATAGTAATATTTCATGGGAGATCTGAAAATGTGTTATTAAACTGTGCCGTTACTCAATAAGAAATGCTTCCAGTTACTTGATATGAAAATAAATGACAAAGGCAAACCTGTCTGGATGTAGGAAAAATGAAGTTACTCATTAGACCATATTACTTTTTTCCGTTGCTCAGGGATCCAGGTTTTGTGCTCCGGGCAGCAGCTGATGCATCTAGCACTTTTAAAATTATTACAGCTCTTCAGCAGAGATTGTTATTCCAAATGACCTGCTCTTCACCCTTTTGTGCAGATGAATGAGTCTTGAGAAAAGGCCTTTAATCACAGGTTCATCACTGTCGTGTTTTCTGCATCTAAGGAGTCGGGGAGGAAGCGTTGCTGAGATCCACAGGCAGCCACACTGTGGGGGATTAATGTGCTTCACCACTTCTGCTCCTTCAGATATCAGGGCAGTGCTGCGTAAGGTAGCCCTCAAAGCTCAAAGTGAAGCACAGGAAGGTGGCGGAGCAGCACGGGGACGTCTATGTGGTGAAGACCCTCAGCCACCTGAGGGACTATTCCTTCTGCTTCAGGCTGAATGAGGAGTTTGAGGAGTTCACCAAGGGACTGGATGAAAGGCATTGCAAGGTATGGGAGAGAGCAGCCAACAGACACGATTTATTTCAGAATTGTTTGTACTGTAATGCTATCCACACCTTCTGATTAACAGCTAAAGCCATGAAAGTGAATGCGAAAGTTCAAACAAGGAGACCTAATGAACGCCAGCGTGTCCAATCACAGCGGTCCAGGTTTTATATAAAGAGTAAATCTAACCCACTTCTTTAACTCCTTTACAGCTATTCGTTCTCCCGCCTCCTCCCCTCCACCTCCTTCGCCTCCTGCCTGGTCGCCCGGCCAGATCTGTCAGCTTCTGAGTCGATGGAACCAACGATCAAGAGACGGGCTTCGCCAAATCACTGTTCACATGCTCATTTAAATTTGTTCAACAAATAAACACTTGTCAACTATCTATTGAGGTCTCCTTGGTTGAAATCACAGGTGCCTTAGATATGCTGTTTGCTGCTTCTTGCCTAAACGGTAACTAATAGCTTTGCTCGGGCTTCGTCCGGCACTCATCAATGCAGTCGCCATGATGCAGGCAAAGCACATGATCATTTGCTGACCTGTTCCTGTCCATCCTCGCAGTCAGTGGTGAGATGGGAGAGTAACACGCTGGTTTGCATACAAACGGGTGAGAAGATGAACCGTGGCTGGGCCCACTGGATCCAGGATGATAGACTTCACCTGGTAACAGCAGCAGTCTTTGTAATGCCATTAGTAATGCAATAAAGCAATACTGAAAGCAGCATTTCTGCTAATTTAAATGTATCAGATTTAACCAACAAGCACACAATTACTATTGCAGAGATATTTTTTTAAAACATTATTCAGTGGATAGCACTGTCGTTTCACACCTTCAGGAACAGTTTGAATCTTGGCTCCACAACATGTGTGTAGAGTTTCCCCATCACAACCCTGTCCAGAATGAGTGATTGAAAATGGATAGGTGATTTACAAATGTATCCCCCTGTATTACACTGTAGGTTGGCCATGAATGCAGGTGAAGAATATTTGTTTGCTGGGTTTAAGTACTGACTCAGATATATTATGATGTTTTTTCAGTGATGAAGGGAACATTAATGTAGGCATGGCCTTCAGAGCCACATGTGTTGTATTTTTACTAGACAGCAACAGGTATGTATATCATATTTCAAATGAATTGAATATAACTTTTAGTAGTTTTCTCTTATTTTTTTTTCCTGAAACTCAGATTAACACTTCGAACAGCTGTGTCACATATGAATAGATCTGTCTTTTTCCTTTCCAGGAACTGTTCTGTGAAGATCAAGTCTGCAAACAAGTTTTCAGAAAGAATGCTTCATCATGCACTGAAATGTATGAGGCATTTTTTAAAGCACCATAGAAAATAGAAAAAGAAAATAGTCATCATTATATAGAATTTGTTTAAAGAGTATTTTTTCCTGTCCATTCCTCAAATTGTCAGCTAAAAGTCTTGTTTGGTTAATATAAGCATTATTGTGTTTCCAGTCTTTGGATTATTTCAGTACATTCGGCGTCTGACCACCTTGTGTTTCCCATTTGCGTTTCTGCTTTAGTGCTCCTTGGGTGTCTGTTATAGACCGTCTCAGGACGGGCAATAAAGTGCGTGTCTTCTCTGGCAAGCAAGTCTCAGTGTCTCTGCTCCATCGGTGCCTCGATCCGCCCAGCACCGAAATGTGTTTTCATCTCGCCGTCAGTGTGCCTCTTTTGCTCAGAATCAGCATCGCAGTTGAGTGTCACGCATCCACTTTGTTTTATGGTCCAAAAAGACCACCTATTCTACAGTTAATGCTTTAAACAGATTCTTTGAGTAGGGTGAACTATGCAAAAGTGGGACACTTTTCGGCAAATGATTTAGAAAAATGTCTTGAAAACCATTTGTGTGGACATTTAGACAATCTATAATCAATATTTAAGAGTTAAATGGGATAAAACATAAAGGGGCGCTTCCCATTTCTTGATGAGCTTGTTTAGGTAAAGTGGGACAGTGGTGTTTTTATATAGAGGCAACATATTCTTTAATTGCACAAAGCAATATTGACCAAACCATAAATAAAATCATTGTCTTTAAATCCCCTTGAAACATTGCTTGGTATATTTTGCCGACAGAAATTAATATATATTTTTTTGAAGAATGTGCTTTATTTTTTAAAGACTATTTCCAGCTGTCTTTTACTAAAAACCAACATCTTAAACAATATAACCCATTATATGCTTCTAGAGCCTTATCTTTCGAAAGAGTTATTTTGTTTGTCGGTCCACTTGCCGTGCGGTCGCGCTACACATTGAAATTCTGAGAACATCCATCATAAACATCTCACACAAATGAAGACAGTTGGTGAAGACCAAGCCCCATTGTAGCATCATACACTGTTTGTTTTCTTAAGTTGTTGATTTCTTTAAAGTAGCATAGGGCAAAGCTTAAATGTCCCACTTTACCTGATGTCCCACTTTTGCTTAACTCACCCTATTATTATACAGACGTACAGGTAAAATGCATGCAACCTATTTTGAGACTATTTGACTTGGTTTATTAATTACTAGTAGGCTAATTAAGTAGCAATTATAATTAAGTAGTAGTGCACGAAAGCTCACAATTAAGTTGTAATGGAACTACTTCGAAGTTCACCTGTTGTCCATAAAAAAAAAAAAGTCGACTGCGACCTCGTTTGACCCTATTTTAAATGTTTTTGTATGTGAGATTCGTAATATCGTTTTCACCGAGGTGATCTGAGTAAGTTTGTGTGGGTAATTCAGCAACCAGCAATATCCATCAATATGTCCGTTAACATCAGTGGTACCTGGGACATGGTCATTAATGTTAATTTTGATGCCTATATGGTTTCACTCGGTGAGTATGACGAGTTGAACTACTTTTCCCTGAAATGTAATTTTCTGACTTCGGGTTCCAGAATGGAGTCTTCTTGCACATTTAGCTGTCGCCTGGCTGTTTCTGTGTAGCTGCAGTGTTTAATAGACCTAATATTGGATGTCACTAGTAACCAGGTCTTATGGAATATAACCCTAAATGTGTCGCCACTAAGTGGGTCACGTAACAAGGGATCCACACCAGTCCTACTGATTTGTGGCTATTTTTGTGCTTCACAAGAAAAAAAAATGGCAGCCACTCTGTACACACCGGTCCACTCATACACGCAAACATACACACAGTCTGAAAACACAGTGTCCGAGGGGGCGAGCAAAAGAGTAATCCAGTAAACAGGCAGGAGATCAAAAACCAGAAATACAATCAAACCAAAGCAAAAGTACAAAAGGGCAAAAGCAAAAATCAGAAAAGCAATAACCAAAACTGTCAAAGTCAAACTGAACTTTATTGTCATCTTTCCGTATACAAGTATACGGAATATATACAGTAGAGATTCTGTGCAAGACAAGAAGAGTGCAAATGAACTGAGAAGCATTTTAAGTAAAGTGCAGTAAACGCTAACAGCTTTCTGGCGCAGAAGCAAAGTGCAAAGTAAGATTGTTTGTGCAAAATGATTTTTTGTGCAAGTACGGTATGAATAAAATATATCTATGTGCAAATACAGTATAAATACAGTACGATACATGTGAAAATACAGTATAACAACGTATAAGTATAATATCAGAGGGCATATATGTAGCAGCAGGGTCAGTTTAAAATGTAAATTAAAAAAAAAAAAAAATAGGAAAACAGTGTAGGTCAGGTGGGTTACGAGAGGGTTGAGGTAGATTGGAGGACCCTGGGGGGTAGCATGGTGTTGAGAAGCCTGACAGCCTGAGGATAAAAACTGTCGTGCAGCCTGGCTGTGATGCTGCAGATTCTCCTCCTGGATGGCAGCAGGGTAAACGGTTCATGTGAGGGTGTGAGGAGTCCTGCACAATGCTGCAGGCTTTTCGAACTGTCCTTGTGGTGAATGTGTCTTGTAGTGAGGGCAGTGGCACCCCGATGATATTCTCAGCTCTTCTAACTATCCTCTGCAGGTACTTGCGATCGGAAACGTTGCCGTTTCTGTATCAGACGGTGATGCAGCTGGTTAGAACGCTCTCAATGGTGCTTCTATAGAACGTAGTGAGGATGGGAGGGGAAGGCTCGCTCATTTCAGCCGCCGCAGGAAGTGTTGTCTCTGCTAGGCTTTCTTGGTGAGGGAGGTGCTGTTGGTCGTCCATGCAAGTTCCTCGGTGATGTGCACCCCAAGGAACTTGGTGCTCTCCACAATCTCCACAGCTGAGCCACTGACGTTAAGTGGAGAATGTGCAGGACGTGTCTGTCATACACCATAATCAAACCAATAAGGTAAACCAATAATAATCAAGCAATGAGCAGAGCTCTCGAATTGTCTTCGGCTTTTCAGGTCAAGGAGCCGGAAATGACGGAGGGTGCATTGGTAAGTCCTGGGCGGAGCAAAGGCCAAACGGAGGGCGTGCTGCAGACGAGACCTGTGGGCGGAGCCAAGCTTGCAGCGGCGCGTAACAGGAGATCCCAAACAAATGGGAAGGTAGAAATGGCAAGATGACGAGGCTACAGACGGGCAGAGTGGCAGTGGGGGGGCTGGCCTCAGTCATGCTTCCCTGCATGTTTCTGCAGAGGAGCCGACATAACATCTGCGTTCCTCTGCTCATTCTCAGCGGTGTAGAGGCGCCGCTGCCGGATGTAGCTGAGGACCGGTTGAGGCAGCAGGTTCTGCACAGTCTGACCACACTGCAGCATGCGGGGGATGTCTGCGCTCGACTCCTCGACCGTCGACTCGCACACCATGTGGATGTTGTGGAAATGTGGCCGGAGGTCGTCGGAGCCCTGAATAATGGCCTCCAGGTCGGATCCATCGTCGGTGAGGCACACCAGTCCAAAGTTTTTGATGATCTCCTCGATGTGCTCGGGCTTCCACAGCCCCGGCACCACAAAGGAGTTCAGCATGTCAGCACCACAGAGAAGCATCAACCGCGGCCCGTCACGAAGACAGGAAGCATCGACAGACATAGACATGGATAATTCACTTGGCAGTGGATAACTAAAACTAAATTCCACCAGCTTGTGATCTGAGATTCCAACGAATGAACCAGATGTACCGTCATGGTTCTGGACGGCACGGGAACGAGGCATGGTGCACAAAGAAGGGGCGGACGACCCACTTGCGGCTCCAGCAAACAAAACAGGGTTTATTAAACAAAACTGAAAACACTATAAACACAACTAAACCAAAAAGACCACAAGGGGTCAAAAACAGAAAGGGGAATAAACAAGACTAAATAACAAAAACCAAATACACGCAGAACACTGAAAATATCAAAACCATCAACCAACGATAATCATACACATAGACACGACGCGACGCGATGAACCAGCGGGGAACAGAACAAAAGGCAGGAACTAATATACTACAAGGGTAACGAGACTAACACAGGACAGGTGAGGCTAATTAACAAAACCAAGGAAACAGGGCACAGGTGAAACCAATAAACTCAAAAGGAACTGAAAACAGGGAAACTAGGAACTGACCAAGGAAACGGAAACTAAACACTGGAATTAAACATGGGGCACACAATCAGGGGCACAAGGAACATAACCAAAACCAACTACAAAATCAGACATAAGAACTAAAGGAACTCAAATGAAACACTAGGGAGCCAAAATACCAGGTGGGATTCAAACACACGACAGAAGGATACTCAGAACAGAAGGGTATACAGACAACCACATGCTCAACACATTGAGCCACAAGACCAGACAGGTAACAGGGGAAACTCAAAGACAAAACATGAAGGACGGGATGACCAGCAATGCCTGCTGGTCAAACGGGGAAAGGACACGGAAGGAGCACAGCAGGGGCCGACCCTGACATGTACATACATTCTGTACACCGGTGGAACAAACAAGATCCAAGGTATGACCCTTATCATGCGTTGGAAAATCAATATGCTGCACAAAACTGAAAGAATTCAGTACTGAACACAGCTCACTAGCCGATGGACAGTCAGTATCCACATGAATATTAAAATCACCAAGCAAAATCACAGCGGTAGACATGCCACAAACAAGACTAAGCATCTCATTGAGATCAAGGAAAAAATTAGGGTGAGGCTTCGGAGGTCTGTAGATTAATATGACGTGCAACGGAGCCTTTCCAGCAATTTTACAAGCCAGATATTCAAAGGATGTAATCCCATGAAACTCAACAATTGCGGTTTTAACACAGTCACGGTGTATCACGGCTAGACCACCACCCCTGCCCGTCAGACGGGGTTTACAAAGAAAACTATAACCCAGAGGTGTAAGTCGATTTAGGTGCAAGTTATCTTCTGGTTTCTGCCATGTTTCCACAAGCAGCAACATGTCCAGATTTTTAGCAACAGTCAGGTCGTTGAGGAAAGCAGTCTTATCCGTCAGCGACCTACAGTTCAGGAGCGCACAGCGGAGAGTGTGTAGTCCTTCGTTATGCCAGTCTAGTTCCTGGGAGAGCAGTTCCTGCCGGTGATGCCTGGGAGCAGATGTTAAAGATCAGTTCAGCCAACAGGGGGTGTAATAGTCAAAGGAAAGGACTCATAGTTGAAAGACGGGGCCCTTCTTTCACCCTTAGGGCGAGCTCACCTTAGCACTTTGACTGTCTCCAGCCATTCGGCCTGCCTGCTCTCCCAGCTGTCCACCTCAATCCAGCTGTGGTTCTCTACCGCCAGCTTGGCCATTTCCACCCGATGGCTGGCCTCGATCAGGCCCTTCTCGTTGTAGCCATCGCCCACTGGTGATATGATCCCCTTCACAACTTCATAATGTCCTGGGGAAGCCAAGCACAGCACAGGTGTCCTATGTTGAGTATGGTTCATACTTTTTAACAAAGTAAGTTTCACATTTAAACTCTGTGGAGCTAAAAGTTAACACGCTATGAACCAGCAAAGAGGCTGGGTATGTCATACTTAATGTTCCCAAAAAATTACAACTTTTTATATAAAAAATCAAGTTGGCATAAGCATTTTGTTAGTAGCTTATGACAGGCCAGTGCGCCGTGTATGAAGGCTAGCAGGCGGAGTACCTTTGATCTGCAGGTGCTCACGTGCCAGTTCAAACATGCGCAAGTGCATGTTTGTGACTGGGTTGTAGGAGCCACAAGACAGCAGCACCACATTGGTTTTCTTTGGTACCTGCAGAAAATGCATTGGGAAACATTACAAAATTACACTACATGTAGTCACATGCAGTTTTCTGAATGGGCAGAAGGACAGGGTCCAGTGACAGCACCAGTCTGCTAGTGACCTTCCAACTATCAGCCAGATGCTTCAGCTTCTTACTCCAACTTCTTAGTTTTATAATAATATTTAATGATAGAAATAAACGAGGTACAAGGAACTCAGTCGATATATTACATACCAAACTTAAAACCAGCTACCAGGGAAAATCGAAATCGACATGTTGATTTTTTGCATATGTAAAATCGACATGTTGATTTTTTTGCATCTAAAGGCGTGCAAATTTGATGTCATTTTTGCCCTCGTTGGTCTTCCATACGAAATAGCAAAAACAAGTTGTAGAACTTCGAAGCTTCCAACGTCACAGTCACATGGCAATTGCTGTCCGTCTTTTTGATTCGTCCGCACACGCAGTTAAGTTCGTCACACGACTGTGGGCGTGGTTTACTGGAGCTGGGTTCAAAAGTGCATGCACGCGTTCGAAGCTTCCAGTGTCCTCAGTCACATTGTAACTGCTGGTCAAGTACAATGTCTCGGAAACGTCCCATCGCTAGCGCTAAGTGCGCTGACACTGCACGGAGCTTTGATGAGGTATTTTGTTGCCCGAGTGCTTAAATACACGGAGTGCTGTACATGTGTTGATTACAAATGGAGATGATCGGTTCATTTGGGATTGTATCTCGTTTGGGCAAAAAGCCAACAAGACCTATTATCTTCCGCTTTGATTGATGTTCTGGTAGTAAAGCGTTAGAGTTTTTATTTTGTTTTATATGAGATATGCGATGAAACTACGTCTGTTCTATTCATGTTCACAATAACTTCGAATTAGGATAGGCAGTCCCCAGAGCAAAAATTTGCTGCTCAAAGCTTGCTCTTCTACAGCTCAGGAAACAAAATTGAGATTCTGATTTCAGCCTCATTTTAGTTTCCATTTTGTGTGGTTTGTTTCTGATATGTTTCTCCTAAAATTCACTAGGAGAAATAGATGAGACAGGACAACTAGCAACAGGAGTCATACTTGAGACTTAAGGGAGATGGCTCACTAAACTCAACTCAGTCTTATTAATGGCTCATTTTTTCTCCTTAGTAAAAGAAAATGAGCAGTACTAGAGCCACTACGGAGAAACAAATCCCCACACCCACACATACACACAAAATCAATATTACAGTAATGGACACTTTTATAAATGCTGAAACAATTAAGGCCTTTATTAAAACAGCCAAGTTTACAACACTTTGCACATTGGCACATTAATTTTTAACAGATGAATAGCATATTACCACAAATTTAGTGTCCATCACTACAATGCAAACGCTCCAAATCCTACCAAATACAGAACCCACCCACTGGTATTGTGTGTGGGTCATTGGTATTGCCTGAGAACATTGAGGCTGGTACAATGGCTGAGTAACAGGCAATGACCGTGTAGGTTGAGGCTGATACTGTGGGTGGGTAGAAGGAGATAACTGAGCAGGTGGAGGCTGGGACTGTAGCTTATAAGGCAGAGGTGACTGAATAGGTGGAGGCTGGTTGACACTGCACGCCACAGAAATTGGGTATTGCTGTGCAGAGGTGGATTGAACTACCTGAGGCAGTGATGGGAGGTTGTAGAATCTCTCAGCAGCAGCATCTTTTGTTTTTATGTCCTTCCTTGTGCCCTTCTTAGCATCCACCGTCTTGTCAGCTGTTCCAATATAGTCCACTGTGGCACTGTAGAACTTGTTGTCAGACCATCTTGCCAGTACTACATCTCCTGGCTTCAGATCTCTGAAGCAAGCAATGGGTTTATCATCTTTCTGTAATATATCACCTTAAAAAATTCTTAAAAAGCCTTAAAAATTTTTGTAGTGTATCCATCCTCAAATGTCAAAAACACAAAAAGACCTTAAAATGAAGACAGAGTGAATAATGGAGATTTTACTACATCTTAATTTATAAACTACTCAAAACAGGGTAGGGTGATGCCTAATGAACTGTCATATCACAATGTTCAAAATGAAACAACGTGATGAACGATGGCATCATCTCAGAGTATGGGGAGATAGGTAGTATACAGAGTACTGAGGAAAACCAGTGTTCACAATAAAAGTTAAAATCAACAGAAAGCTGCCGTCTTTCCTGTGCGATACAGACCCAATTCACTGCAGCCAGAGCCTATTACTCAGCATTCAACCTCCTGCTCTCCATCATTACTTTTATGGTTTTGTTGCAGCCAAATTCACAATATAGTTGGTCCCATTAGCATATTTCTGTGCCTGTTGTCAGACAATGTTGTATGAAACAGTGTTTTATCATAGCCCAAATCATATGAATATGGGCATGTCCATGTTAGTTGGCTTTGGGTCTGTTATTTCAGTATATAATGTTACAATGATTTAATATGCTGCAAATGAAACAGCTTCTTATGTTTATTTATAATTCATGTATGCTACCAGGTAGAGTGCACTCAGTCCACTGTGGCCCCCACCCTAGATACTAGGTATCATCTAAGATTTTGGTTGCCATATCACCAAAATTAAAAGTTAAAATAAAAAGATTTTAAGAAATAGTATAAAAGAGTTGTGCAGTAATGTAAGAATAATTCAATTACCATCTTGGTCATCTTTGGATGAGCCAGGATTTTGTTCATAAAGTCTCATCTTCTTTGGTGGGTAGCGTGCTCTTTTGGGCAAATCTTTTTCCCCTGGCAGGCATTCCAATCTGTGAATAACAGTACAGTATTTCAATTTTAAAGTGGTTCTTATGTTAATTCAGCTTCAATTATTTTAATTTAATATTAAAAGTACATCTCATAAGTTGTTGCAGCAATTTTTGGTTGATACCATTTGCTACACAGTTTTGGAACTGAATTTAACCATATTATAACAGAAAAGACATTGACATTATATCAGTGTCCATTCATCCGACGAGTAGTTGTAGCACGTCAAAGTGGACCAAATTTTTTGAAACGACGGGAAAGCACGAAAATCTCAACATAAATTACAAATTCGAAAACGAGCCAGGAAAGGGGTTTCTCCTCTACACCATAAGAGGGAATCACCATGGAATACCCAAAAACAGTCAATCCACAGCCGAGTTTTTGGGGGAAGCCCATGAGCAACGTATCAAGCGCCCAGCAGGTGCAGCTGGAGAAAAAGGCCGCCGCCGATCGCGGGGATTGTAACATACCTAATATTATTACTTATACAAAATACGTCTACGAATTTTTTAAAAAGATTTTTAATTAACAAAAATCGTTTACATATAACAAACATGTTAGATTAGAAATGCATATTCAGATAGATAGTGACGTTCTCTTAACCTTTATTATTTTACCTCGACAAAGTCACATTTTTAGCTCAAATGGCGATTATGTTTTATTGATTCTAACTCTATTTAGCTCTATAACAACATATTTGCTGGGCCGGCTCGATTTTCATAATTATTACCTTGATAAATCTACAGTATTAAGGATTTTACTTTTCCAATTAGCATTTAATTGCAGGCCTAATCACATTATGAAATACTGCGATGTAATTTTTCAATATGTGCAGCCCTACATTGATGGCTAAATTAATTCGTTAGTCTTAATACGCAATTGTAATTCCAGTTTTGAAACAAGACAAAAACTAATTTCTCATCTATTTAACAATAAAATCTTGACGCTTCTTAAAATTTCTACCGTAGTTTTAACGTCATTAACGGATTAATACGCGAATAAGCCAGCGACCCTATTTATCTCAGCAGGGCTCGCGACCAACTGAGAGCTAGGCGTACGTACTGTACACCTATCCAAAGTTACAAACCTGTGATTAATGGGTGCGAAAATCAACGCATCTTGCATATGTCGGATTCTAATGATTAAGTTACAGCTATAACTGAAAAGCTACAACCTCCATTAAAATAGAGTATTTCGGCCGAAGTCGTCGGCTTCCCGCAGTTTTCAGAAGACAGCCTGCAGTAATTACTATTTGCCGCACATGCCGACCAGATTTCAAAAAGTATTGTAACCAACATAAATACAAAACTTCACTCAAATTATATTCAACAAAAAATTATCTTTCTTTCTTTTACGAGGCAGTACCTCTCTCCTTCGTCCCTCGCATCTTTCGCGCTCACTTAACGGTCACAGCTTAAGTCAGCCTAATTTGTAAATTAACCAATCACGATGCACCATGTGTAATAGATAGCGCTCTTCACCAATGACATTTTCTAATTCTGACATTGTGCCTATACAGTACATCAGCCAGAAGGTTCACAGTTCAGAGCTTTTTGCGCCAAGTTTGTACAACTTCAGAAAGCGGTAAGTGGATATAAAGCCATTAAATATTACTTTTACCCAAGAATGAATAATTAAATTTTTGTAGTAGTACGCAAGTGTAGGTATGTTGAATTCGATTGTACTCAGAGGTAGGAAAAAGTATCTGCGACTGGTGAATCAGTGGGAAGATGGTATGTACATATAAGTAGGCTAATTTTAAGTACATTTACTCAAGTACTGTACTTAAGTACAATTCTAAGATACTTGTACTTTAGTTCAGTATTTTTATTTCATGGCACATCTAATTCGACTAGATTTCAGGGACAAATATTGAATTTCAATGGTAGTGGGATAAGTCTTTTTTTAAAACACATATACTGTATAGACTAAGGCTGGGCAATATATCGACTTTTTACGATATGTCGATATGTTTTCATACGGGATATATGATGAGACAATATCGTTTATATCGATATAGTTAAAGTTGCTTTAAAATTATACTCGTAGAGCCGCTAATCCGCCTGTTTCTCCTCACCCTGTCCGTCTCTTGCAAAACTGTGCCTGCCCCTCTCCCCTCTCCGAACACAATCCACCCCTCCTCTCAAAAAGTAAGGCCATTTGAACACTAAACATATCTTCTTACAAATTATTATTGTTGTTAATGATTGCGTAACAGGCCTATGTTGTGTGAGGATTCAAGGTGGCAAAATGGAAGACATTTTCATATAGAAAACTTTAAGTGAGAGCCAACCAGGAGGTTAAAAAAATATATAAGAACGGATTTTATTTTGAAATTGCACTGCGTTGAAATAGTAATTATATCGCACTGACAAATGAGTCTAAGGCTACGTTCACACTGCCATGCTGAAGTAACTCAAATCGGATTTTTTGCCTTAATGTGACACAGATCTGGGGTGAGTTTCCCGAAGCCTTCTTAACACTACAGTACGTCGTTCGTTAGTTATATCTTTTAACACAGAACTTAAGAACGACGTAGCGTTAAGAACGCTTCGGGAAACTCACCCCTGATCTTTTCAGGGCTGTGTGGACACGCAAATGAAACTATTTGGGGAAATGAATCTGTTCAAACTAAAATGGAAGGAACCTATCGTAATATAGTAGTATTTGAAATAATTGCCACGTGGCTACAATGCCAAAGAAAAATAAAGAGCCTGAAGTCAAAGTTTAAAGAGGCAAAAGACTCGAATTAGCTCAGCGGTCACGGCCACACAACGTGCCAATTTTACGACCAGCTTTTTACCCGTGTAAAAAGTCGTGTAAAAACGTATCAATGTGCGCATGCGTGACGTTTCGGAGGACTGATGCGTTCATGATACAGTTCACATGTACTTATGAATGTGAACCGTCAAGATAGACAAATCCGATCTGAGCAAAAAATCGGAATTGAACAATGTGGCTGGCAGTGTGAATGTAGCCTTAAACTCTGTTTTATGAGGTGGTCCATGAAACATAACTGAATTATGTCTCATGGGATACTTACAGAAAATATAGTTATTACCAATAACTATACCAATACCAGCTTTGCAGCATATAAAGTCATTTTGAATTCATTCAGCCTATAACAGAATATTAAAAATTATAAACAAATTGTGTGGAGGATAATGAGATCAACTTAAGATATTATTATATATGCATTAAAGGCAGAGAAATTAGTATGATCGAGACATAGGAAAGAAGTTGGGATGAGAATGGAATAAGTTCATAGGGAGCACTCTTGGTTTTCTCTGCCTGAGATCAAAAAGAGACACAAAAGCTGAGAAAATATGAGAATTATTTTAGACCTTGATGAAATCTCATTTGAAACTTAAAAGGAGTCTAATTTGAGATTTTGTGCATCTTTTAGAATAAAATGAGAAACAGGAGAAATAAGCCATAGTCTCGTTATGGTTTCTCACAGACTTCATACTTGTCTAGGAGAAATAAAGGAAATATATTTGAGAGCTCTTTTCTAATTTTCTTTTCCTCTGGGTCACTTTGAAAATCACAAAAAGTGTCACTTGTGCTGTAATTTGGATCGCAACTGAAATGCATAATTTAAGGTTGCTCAGTAGTGTGGTGCATTATATCCTTATCTATAAACAGATTTCTGTTATGGAAATCACTTTCAGAATTCTGTTGAGGGAAATATTCAATGGAGTATTACGGATTATTGTTGGATTAAGTACTGAAATATTATTATAAAACTAAGAAGTTGGAGTAAGAAGCTGAAGCATCTGGCTTGTTTTGGTGTATCACTCACTGGGTTAAGACCTTAGGCTGATAGTTGGAAGGTCACTAGCAGACTGGTGCTGTCACTGGACCCTGTCCTTCTGCCCATTCAGAAAACTGCATGTGACTACATGTAGTGTAATTTTGTAATGTTTCCCAATGCATTTTCTGCAGGTACCAAAGAAAACCAATGTGGTGCTGCTGTCTTGTGGCTCCTACAACCCAGTCACAAACATGCACTTGCGCATGTTTGAACTGGCACGTGAGCACCTGCAGATCAAAGGTACTCCGCCTGCTAGCCTTCATACACGGTGCACTGGCCTGTCATAAGCTACTAACAAAATGCTTATGCCAACTTGATTTTTTATATAAAAAGTTGTAATTTTTTGGGAACATTAAGTATGACATACCCAGCCTCTTTGCTGGTTCATAGCGTGTTAACTTTTAGCTCCACAGAGTTTAAATGTGAAACTTACTTTGTTAAAAAGTATGAACCATACTCAACATAGGACACCTGTGCTGTGCTTGGCTTCCCCAGGACATTATGAAGTTGTGAAGGGGATCATATCACCAGTGGGCGATGGCTACAACGAGAAGGGCCTGATCGAGGCCAGCCATCGGGTGGAAATGGCCAAGCTGGCGGTAGAAAACCACAGCTGGATTGAGGTGGACAGCTGGGAGAGCAGGCAGGCCGAATGGCTGGAGACAGTCAAAGTGCTAAGGTGAGCTCGCCCTAAGGGTGAAAGAAGGGCCCCGTCTTTCAACTATGAGTCCTTTCCTTTGACTATTACACCCCCTGTTGGCTGAACTGATCTTTAACATCTGCTCCCAGGCATCACCGGCAGGAACTGCTCTCCCAGGAACTAGACTGGCATAACGAAGGACTACACACTCTCCGCTGTGCGCTCCTGAACTGTAGGTCGCTGACGGATAAGACTGCTTTCCTCAACGACCTGACTGTTGCTAAAAATCTGGACATGTTGCTGCTTGTGGAAACATGGCAGAAACCAGAAGATAACTTGCACCTAAATCGACTTACACCTCTGGGTTATAGTTTTCTTTGTAAACCCCGTCTGACGGGCAGGGGTGGTGGTCTAGCCGTGATACACCGTGACTGTGTTAAAACCGCAATTGTTGAGTTTCATGGGATTACATCCTTTGAATATCTGGCTTGTAAAATTGCTGGAAAGGCTCCGTTGCACGTCATATTAATCTACAGACCTCCGAAGCCTCACCCTAATTTTTTCCTTGATCTCAATGAGATGCTTAGTCTTGTTTGTGGCATGTCTACCGCTGTGATTTTGCTTGGTGATTTTAATATTCATGTGGATACTGACTGTCCATCGGCTAGTGAGCTGTGTTCAGTACTGAATTCTTTCAGTTTTGTGCAGCATATTGATTTTCCAACGCATGATAAGGGTCATACCTTGGATCTTGTTTGTTCCACCGGTGTACAGAATGTATGTACATGTCAGGGTCGGCCCCTGCTGTGCTCCTTCCGTGTCCCTTCCCCGTTTGACCAGCAGGCATTGCTGGTCATCCCGTCCTTCATGTTTTGTCTTTGAGTTTCCCCTGTTACCTGTCTGGTCTTGTGGCTCAATGTGTTGAGCATGTGGTTGTCTGTATACCCTTCTGTTCTGAGTATCCTTCTGTCGTGTGTTTGAATCCCACCTCCTATTTTGGTATTTTGGCTCCCTAGTGTTTCATTTGAGTTCCTTTAGTTCTTATGTCTGATTTTGTAGTTGGTTTTGGTTATGTTCCTTGTGCCCCTGATTGTGTCTTTATATGTTTAATTCCAGTGTTTAGTTTCCGTTTCCTTGGTCAGTTCCTAGTTTCCCTGTTTTCAGTTCCTTTTGAGTTTATTGGTTTCACCTGTGCCCTGTTTCCTTGGTTTTGTTAATTAGCCTCACCTGTCCTGTGTTAGTCTCGTTACCCTTGTAGTATATTAGTTCCTGCCTTTTGTTCTGTTCCCCGCTGGTTCATCGCGTCGCGTCGTGTCTATGTGTATGATTATCGTTGGTTGATGGTTTTGATATTTTCAGTGTTCTGTGTGTATTCGGTTTTTGTTATTTAGTCTTGTTTATTCCCCTTTCTGTTTTTGACCCCTTGTGGTCTTTTTGGTTTAGTTGTGTTTATAGTGTTTTCAGTTTTGTTTAATAAACCCTGTTTTGTTTGCTGGAGCCGCAAGTGGGTCGTCCGCCCCTTCTTTGTGCACCATGCCTCGTTCCCGTTCCCGTGCCGTCCAGAACCATGACGGTACATCTGGTTCATTCGTTGGAATCTCAGATCACAAGCTGGTGGAATTTAGTTTCAGTTATCCACTGCCAAGTGAATTATCCATGTCTATGTCTGTCGATGCTTCCTGTCTTCGTGACGGGCCGCGGTTGATGCTTCTCTGTGGTGCTGACATGCTGAACTCCTTTGTGGTGCCGGGGCTGTGGAAGCCCGAGCACATCGAGGAGATCATCAAAAACTTTGGACTGGTGTGCCTCACCGACGATGGATCCGACCTGGAGGCCATTATTCAGGGCTCCGACGACCTCCGGCCACATTTCCACAACATCCACATGGTGTGCGAGTCGACGGTCGAGGAGTCGAGCGCAGACATCCGCCGCATGCTGCAGTGTGGTCAGACTGTGCAGAACCTGCTGCCTCAACCGGTCCTCAGCTACATCCGGCAGCGGCGCCTCTACACCGCTGAGAATGAGCAGAGGAACGCAGATGTTATGTCGGCTCCTCTGCAGAAACATGCAGGGAAGCATGACTGAGGCCAGCCCCCCCACTGCCACTCTGCCCGTCTGTAGCCTCGTCATCTTGCCATTTCTACCTTCCCATTTGTTTGGGATCTCCTGTTACGCGCCGCTGCAAGCTTGGCTCCGCCCACAGGTCTCGTCTGCAGCACGCCCTCCGTTTGGCCTTTGCTCCGCCCAGGACTTACCAATGCACCCTCCGTCATTTCCGGCTCCTTGACCTGAAAAGCCGAAGACAATTCGAGAGCTCTGCTCATTGCTTGATTATTATTGGTTTACCTTATTGGTTTGATTATGGTGTATGACAGACACGTCCTGCACATTCTCCACTTAACGTCAGTGGCTCAGCTGTGGAGATTGTGGAGAGCACCAAGTTCCTTGGGGTGCACATCACCGAGGAACTTGCATGGACGACCAACAGCACCTCCCTCACCAAGAAAGCCTAGCAGAGACAACACTTCCTGCGGCGGCTGAAATGAGCGAGCCTTCCCCTCCCATCCTCACTACGTTCTATAGAAGCACCATTGAGAGCGTTCTAACCAGCTGCATCACCGTCTGATACAGAAACGGCAACGTTTCCGATCGCAAGTACCTGCAGAGGATAGTTAGAAGAGCTGAGAATATCATCGGGGTGCCACTGCCCTCACTACAAGACACATTCACCACAAGGACAGTTCGAAAAGCCTGCAGCATTGTGCAGGACTCCTCACACCCTCACATGAACCGTTTACCCTGCTGCCATCCAGGAGGAGAATCTGCAGCATCACAGCCAGGCTGCACGACAGTTTTTATCCTCAGGCTGTCAGGCTTCTCAACACCATGCTACCCCCCAGGGTCCTCCAATCTACCTCAACCCTCTCGTAACCCACCTGACCTACACTGTTTTCCTATTTTTTTTTTTTTAAATTTACATTTTAAACTGACCCTGCTGCTACATATATGCCCTCTGATATTATACTTATACGTTGTTATACTGTATTTTCACATGTATCGTACTGTATTTATACTGTATTTGCACATAGATATATTTTATTCATACCGTACTTGCACAAAAAATCATTTTGCACAAACAATCTTACTTTGCACTTTGCTTCTGCGCCAGAAAGCTGTTAGCGTTTACTGCACTTTACTTAAAATGCTTCTCAGTTCATTTGCACTCTTCTTGTCTTGCACAGAATCTCTACTGTATATATTCCGTATACTTGTATACGGAAAGATGACAATAAAGTTCAGTTTGACTTTGACAGTTTTGGTTATTGCTTTTCTGATTTTTGCTTTTGCCCTTTTGTACTTTTGCTTTGGTTTGATTGTATTTCTGGTTTTTGATCTCCTGCCTGTTTACTGGATTACTCTTTTGCTCGCCCCCTCGGACACTGTGTTTTCAGACTGTGTGTATGTTTGCGTGTATGAGTGGACCGGTGTGTACAGAGTGGCTGCCATTTTTTTTTCTTGTGAAGCACAAAAATAGCCACAAATCAGTAGGACTGGTGTGGATCCCTTGTTACGTGACCCACTTAGTGGCGACACATTTAGGGTTATATTCCATAAGACCTGGTTACTAGTGACATCCAATATTAGGTCTATTAAACACTGCAGCTACACAGAAACAGCCAGGCGACAGCTAAATGTGCAAGAAGACTCCATTCTGGAACCCGAAGTCAGAAAATTACATTTCAGGGAAAAGTAGTTCAACTCGTCATACTCACCGAGTGAAACCATATAGGCATCAAAATTAACATTAATGACCATGTCCCAGGTACCACTGATGTTAACGGACATATTGATGGATATTGCTGGTTGCTGAATTACCCACACAAACTTACTCAGATCACCTCGGTGAAAACGATATTACGAATCTCACATACAAAAACATTTAAAATAGGGTCAAACGAGGTCGCAGTCGACTTTTTTTTTTTTATGGACAACAGGTGAACTTCGAAGTAGTTCCATTACAACTTAATTGTGAGCTTTCGTGCACTACTACTTAATTATAATTGCTACTTAATTAGCCTACTAGTAATTAATAAACCAAGTCAAATAGTCTCAAAATAGGTTGCATGCATTTTACCTGTACGTCTGTATAATAATAGGGTGAGTTAAGCAAAAGTGGGACATCAGGTAAAGTGGGACATTTAAGCTTTGCCCTATGCTACTTTAAAGAAATCAACAACTTAAGAAAACAAACAGTGTATGATGCTACAATGGGGCTTGGTCTTCACCAACTGTCTTCATTTGTGTGAGATGTTTATGATGGATGTTCTCAGAATTTCAATGTGTAGCGCGACCGCACGGCAAGTGGACCGACAAACAAAATAACTCTTTCGAAAGATAAGGCTCTAGAAGCATATAATGGGTTATATTGTTTAAGATGTTGGTTTTTAGTAAAAGACAGCTGGAAATAGTCTTTAAAAAATAAAGCACATTCTTCAAAAAAATATATATTAATTTCTGTCGGCAAAATATACCAAGCAATGTTTCAAGGGGATTTAAAGACAATGATTTTATTTATGGTTTGGTCAATATTGCTTTGTGCAATTAAAGAATATGTTGCCTCTATATAAAAACACCACTGTCCCACTTTACCTAAACAAGCTCATCAAGAAATGGGAAGCGCCCCTTTATGTTTTATCCCATTTAACTCTTAAATATTGATTATAGATTGTCTAAATGTCCACACAAATGGTTTTCAAGACATTTTTCTAAATCATTTGCCGAAAAGTGTCCCACTTTTGCATAGTTCACCCTACTCAAAGAATCTGTTTAAAGCATTAACTGTAGAATAGGTGGTCTTTTTGGACCATAAAACAAAGTGGATGCGTGACACTCAACTGCGATGCTGATTCTGAGCAAAAGAGGCACACTGACGGCGAGATGAAAACACATTTCGGTGCTGGGCGGATCGAGGCACCGATGGAGCAGAGACACTGAGACTTGCTTGCCAGAGAAGACACGCACTTTATTGCCCGTCCTGAGACGGTCTATAACAGACACCCAAGGAGCACTAAAGCAGAAACGCAAATGGGAAACACAAGGTGGTCAGACGCCGAATGTACTGAAATAATCCAAAGACTGGAAACACAATAATGCTTATATTAACCAAACAAGACTTTTAGCTGACAATTTGAGGAATGGACAGGAAAAAATACTCTTTAAACAAATTCTATATAATGATGACTATTTTCTTTTTCTATTTTCTATGGTGCTTTAAAAAATGCCTCATACATTTCAGTGCATGATGAAGCATTCTTTCTGAAAACTTGTTTGCAGACTTGATCTTCACAGAACAGTTCCTGGAAAGGAAAAAGACAGATCTATTCATATGTGACACAGCTGTTCGAAGTGTTAATCTGAGTTTCAGGAAAAAAAAATAAGAGAAAACTACTAAAAGTTATATTCAATTCATTTGAAATATGATATACATACCTGTTGCTGTCTAGTAAAAATACAACACATGTGGCTCTGAAGGCCATGCCTACATTAATGTTCCCTTCATCACTGAAAAAACATCATAATATATCTGAGTCAGTACTTAAACCCAGCAAACAAATATTCTTCACCTGCATTCATGGCCAACCTACAGTGTAATACAGGGGAATACATTTGTAAATCACCTATCCATTTTCAATCACTCATTCTGGACAGGGTTGTGATGGGGAAACTCTACACACATGTTGTGGAGCCAAGATTCAAACTGTTCCTGAAGGTGTGAAACGACAGTGCTATCCACTGAATAATGTTTTAAAAAAATATCTCTGCAATAGTAATTGTGTGCTTGTTGGTTAAATCTGATACATTTAAATTAGCAGAAATGCTGCTTTCAGTATTGCTTTATTGCATTACTAATGGCATTACAAAGACTGTTGCTGTTACCAGGTGAAGTCTATCATCCTGGATCCAGTGGGCCCAGCCACGGTTCATCTTCTCACCCGTTTGTATGCAAACCAGCGTGTTACTCTCCCATCTCACCACTGACTGCGAGGATGGACAGGAACAGGTCAGCAAATGATCATGTGCTTTGCCTGCATCATGGCGACTGCATTGATGAGTGCCGGACGAAGCCCGAGCAAAGCTATTAGTTACCGTTTAGGCAAGAAGCAGCAAACAGCATATCTAAGGCACCTGTGATTTCAACCAAGGAGACCTCAATAGATAGTTGACAAGTGTTTATTTGTTGAACAAATTTAAATGAGCATGTGAACAGTGATTTGGCGAAGCCCGTCTCTTGATCGTTGGTTCCATCGACTCAGAAGCTGACAGATCTGGCCGGGCGACCAGGCAGGAGGCGAAGGAGGTGGAGGGGAGGAGGCGGGAGAACGAATAGCTGTAAAGGAGTTAAAGAAGTGGGTTAGATTTACTCTTTATATAAAACCTGGACCGCTGTGATTGGACACGCTGGCGTTCATTAGGTCTCCTTGTTTGAACTTTCGCATTCACTTTCATGGCTTTAGCTCTTAATCAGAAGGTGTGGATAGCATTACAGTACAAACAATTCTGAAATAAATCGTGTCTGTTGGCTGCTCTCTCCCATACCTTGCAATGCCTTTCATCCAGTCCCTTGGTGAACTCCTCAAACTCCTCATTCAGCCTGAAGCAGAAGGAATAGTCCCTCAGGTGGCTGAGGGTCTTCACCACATAGACGTCCCCGTGCTGCTCCGCCACCTTCCTGTGCTTCACTTTGAGCTTTGAGGGCTACCTTACGCAGCACTGCCCTGATATCTGAAGGAGCAGAAGTGGTGAAGCACATTAATCCCCCACAGTGTGGCTGCCTGTGGATCTCAGCAACGCTTCCTCCCCGACTCCTTAGATGCAGAAAACACGACAGTGATGAACCTGTGATTAAAGGCCTTTTCTCAAGACTCATTCATCTGCACAAAAGGGTGAAGAGCAGGTCATTTGGAATAACAATCTCTGCTGAAGAGCTGTAATAATTTTAAAAGTGCTAGATGCATCAGCTGCTGCCCGGAGCACAAAACCTGGATCCCTGAGCAACGGAAAAAAGTAATATGGTCTAATGAGTAACTTCATTTTTCCTACATCCAGACAGGTTTGCCTTTGTCATTTATTTTCATATCAAGTAACTGGAAGCATTTCTTATTGAGTAACGGCACAGTTTAATAACACATTTTCAGATCTCCCATGAAATATTACTATAGCTAACCCATGTAGCTATAGTAATAAAAAAGTTACAATTCATAAGTAAACACTCAGAAATACTTTCATTATATTCTCCATCCCCAGTATTCCTAATGGTTGGAAATCTACTACATTACTATGCTATGTAATACTATGTAAGTAAAAATTTAAAAACTGTATGCAAGTTGATACATTGTTTTTTATTCTGTGGAAAGATTGTTCTGCTTACCATATTTAGCAATGAATTATAAACATTTTTTTTTTCTCAAAGATGTTTTTATTGATTTTAAACCTGAGAAAGACACCAACAACAAACCAAAAACCACACACGTTATTTCAAAAGACCTCACTAAATATGACCTCACTAAATTAGTCAATTCTAAAAGGGTTGCATGAAGAAATCAGATAACATTGCAATAGAGTATTAAAGAAAAAAAAGATAATTTAGACATATTCAAAAACCAGTAATGATAACAAGGTGTGCAACTCTAAACCCAAAAACCTTACCACATAATAACCCCATCCTCTTGCCAGATTGACTAATTAAAAAGAACACGACGACAATATTGTTTCTGGAACCTTACTGGGTATTACTAATTGATGGAGTCTGAGACCGAAGACTTGAAAAATACTCCAGGAAGGGCCCCCATACCTTCTGAAATTCTTTACTGGTATCACTAATCGAGTAGCGTATCTTTTCGAGGCTTAAACAGGACATAAGGTCCCTCATCCATTGAGCATGGGTGGGTGGAGCAGCACCTTTCCATCTGAGTAAGACTGCACGTCTGGCTAGAAGGGAAGCAAAGGATAGTGTCCGGCGTTTCACCGGGGTCAGACATGTATCAGCATCACTGAGGCCAAAGAGCGCGACCAAAGGGTCGGGGTGTATAGGCTGTTTGAGGACTAAGGACAGGGTTTGAAATATCCCCCTCCAGTATTCTTCAAGACTAGGACACGACCAGTACATGTGAATAAGCGAAGCATCCTCATTTCCACATTTGTCACAGCGGGGATCCACATTCGGGTAAATACGCGATAGTTTGACTTTGGACATATGAACTCTGTGCACAACTTTAAACTGTAAAAGACAATGGCGGGCACATAAAGATGTTGAATTAACCAACTTAAATATTGAGTCCCAAGTGTCCTCACTCAATGACACGTTAAAATCCTGTTCCCAAGCAGTTTTGATTCTATTAATAGAAGGACATTTCATACCAGCCAGTTTGTCATAAATAACGGATATTAACCCTTTGCGCGTTGGTTGCAAAGTAAGAAACATATCAGCTGCATTCATAACTGGTGACTCAGGGAAAGTCCGAATTAGAGATTTGAGAAAGTGTCTAATCTGCAGATATCTAAAAAAATGAGTATTTGGGAGATCAAATCTATCAGAAAGTTGAGTAAAAGATGCGAAGCTATTGTTGAAAAACAAATCATTAAAACACACAATTCCCTTTCTATGCCAATCATAAAATACAGGGTCGGATAAGGAGGGCTGAAAAAGATGATTTGATAAAATTGGACTCAAAAGAGAAAAACCAGTTAAATTGAAGTGTTTTCTCATCTGAGCCCATACTCTCACAGTATGCCAGACAACCGGATTATCAATTGACTTGTTTCGGGCTAAAGGAAGTGAGGATCCAAGAAGTGCCAAAACAGAAGATTCTTTAGCTGAATTCAATTCCAATGACACCCAGGATGGACAATTATCTGTTTTGGGAATAGAAGCAAAACGCAATACAGCGTATATTAGCTGCCCAATAGTAATAATGGAAATTAGGCAAAGCCAGGCCTGCATAACGCCTAGATTTCTGGAGATGAGCTTTATTCAAACGGGGATGCCTTCCTCTCCATATATAAGAGGATATATCTGAATAATAATAGATACTGTATTGATCCCCGTGGGGAAATTGTTTTTATGCCTCCCTCAACTTGCTCTTTTTCATAGAGTAAGTTGTCCGTGAAGGGCAGCCACCTGTTGGGGCGCCCAGGGAGCTGGGGGTTAAGGGCCTTGCTCAAGGACCCACAGATGTGCTGAGGCTGGGTTTGAACCGGTGACCTTGTGATTACAAGCACACAGGCTTAGCCCACTGAGCCACACGCTGCCCTAAAGAAATCTAAAGAAACAAAAAAAGATTTAGGAATAAAGGTAGGTATTGACTGGAACAGATACAAAAATTTAGGTAGTACGTTCATTTTAAAGGAATTAATTCTCCCCACTAAAGATACAGAAAGAGGGGACCATTGTGTCAAGGACTGTTTTGTATGATTCAATAGCGTAAGAAAATTTTCTTTAAAGAGCCATTTGTGCTTCCTTGTAACTGTTATACCCAGGTAAGTAAATTGGTCCTGTGCCATTTTAAATGGGAAATTAGAATATTCAGAAATTGGTGCTCCATCCACAGGGAACAACTCACTTTTGTGCAAGTTCAATTTATATCCTGAAAAACTACCAAATTGAGTAAATATTGAAATCATGGAAGGCAGAGATATTCTCGGGTTTGACACATAAATCAACAAGTCGTCTGCGTACAGGGATACTTTATGCTCAACTCCTCTCCTCCAGATACCTGAAACATCCCCACAGCTTCGAAGTGCAATAGCAAGTGGCTCTATAGCCAGATCAAAAAGCAATGGACTTAAGGGGCACCCTTGACGTGTTCCCCGTTGAAGATTAAAGGGTTGTGACTGTTGTGAATTAGTAAGAACAGAAGCATACGGGCACAGATATAATAGCTTTATCCATGAGATAAATTTAGATCCAAAATTGAATTTTTCTAAAGTTGCAAATAAATATTCCCATTCCACACGGTCAAATGCCTTTTCTGCATCTAGACAGAGGATACATTCAGGAGTCTGACCGGAAGGGGAATATAATATATCAAATAAACGACGGATATTAAAATAGGAATAACGATTTTTTATAAAGCCGGTTTGATCCTCAGATATAATTGAGGGTATAATATTTTCCAGCCTACGGGCTAAAACTTTGGCTAAAATTTTAACGTCAACATTTAACAAGGAAATTGGCCTATATGACGAACATTCAACAGGATCTTTACCTTTTTTTGGGACAAGGGTGATGCATGCCTCATTAAAAGATGAAGGCAGTTTACCACACATAAGGGAATCAGTCAAAACTAAACATAATTGAGGTGATAGCAGCGATGAAAATGCTTTAAAAAATTCAACAGGAAAACCGTCAGATCCTGGGGATTTACCAGACTGCAGAGAAGAAATGGCTGCCTCTATTTCCTCCTGTGAAATAGGTTCATCTAATCTCATCCTATTGTCAGAGGAAAGCATAGGAATATTCAAAGAGTTTAAAAAATTCTCCATCAGAGTACTATCTTGTGGAGCTTCAGAAGTATAGAGTTGAGAGTAGAAAGTCCGGAAAGTATCATTAATTTTAGAATAGTCAGAAGTGATGTTACCATTATCCAATCGAATTTTTGTGATATGCCGTTTTGCCTGGACACCTTTCAGCTGGTTGGCTAGCATCTTGCCCGATTTATCACTATGAATATAAAACAAACTCTTACTCCTCAAAAGCTGGCGTTCAACTGAATATGTCGAGAGGAGGTCAAATTCAGCCTGGAGCTCCACTCGTTTATCATACAGCTCAGGATTTTTGAACTTAGCATAAAGCTGATCTATTTCTTTAATTTGACTGGCCAACTCAAGCCGCTCTGCATGTGCCTTTTTCTTCAGGTTAACGGTATAAGAAATAATTTGTCCCCTAAGGTAGGCTTTTAATGTATCCCATATTACCAGGGTGGAGATCCCAGGTGTAGAATTTGTTTGGTAAAAGAATATTATTTGCTCTGCCATGAATTTCAAAAAGTTCTTATCTGTCAGGAGAGTTGAGTTAAAACGCCAATGTCTCTTGTATCGGGAGACATCGGGAAAGGTCATGGATAACACAACAGGGGCATGATCAGATATTACTATGCCCCAGTAATCACAAGAGAGAACTAGTGAGATCAACTGACTATCAATTAGGAAATAATCAATCCTAGAATAAGTATGGTGGACCTGTGAGAAGAACGAGTACCCTCTATCATTAGGATGGAGAAAACGCCATACATCAGAGACACCATAATTAGATAAAAAGGACTGAATAAATGAAGCAGATTTACTAATTGTAACAGGGTTAGCAGAAGATCGATCTAGCACAGGATCCAGCCAACAGTTAAAATCACCACCAAGTATGAGAGAGTATGAGCTCAGATCCGGTAGTAGAGAGAAAACACGCTCAAAAAAATCTACATTATCAGCATTGGGGGCATATACATTGGCCAGTATTACTTTGGTGTTATATAGTGTTTGAGGTGTGAGAACACCTTCCTTCTTTTAACAGGGTGGTTTAAACCCTTGACATTCCAACTCACCAAGTTTAAATGACTACCCATTCTCCATCTTAAAAAAACAGGTTAACATGTACATTGAAAGACAAGGTTCCAGATATGGATAACAAAATAGTCCTGACATAACCAAAACGATCTCCTGAGATTTGACTGGCACTAGAGGATGTCCCCCCCCCCCGCACCCACTACCCACCCCCCTACCCATCAACAGGAAAGCTGCCAAAAAAACTAGCAGCAAGTTCACCAAGACACCTATTGTGTACCCTCACAAAGAAACTCTTCCTGTCTCGCTCAAAAAATCTCCAGCTCCCAAATAAATTTTGGGTACTCAAATACACTCCAAGGTTAACTATGAACTTCTTGAAAAAACATATCCATAACAAAACCAACGCAAAATATATTACCAAGTTGACATACTGCTGAAAATTGGCAAAGTATATTAACAATGTTCCAAAATAACAGAAATACAAACCATTAGGTTCAAGACTGCCTATAAGCATCTTTGCACAATCCGAAAACAACAGGGAGAGAAAGAAAAAAAAAGTAAATAAATTCAGGCAGAGTGAAGTGCTCACGTAACTACCATGCGGATAAACGTGGTAGCCACCACAGCAATCTGAGCGAGTCCGCCATAGACATCCAAATTCTGTACCATAAAGGCAAACACGAAGAAGGCAGTAATATTCAGTTTAATACGATCCAAGCAGACGTTCACGAAAATTCCAACGTAGTAGGTAGGCCATCCACAAATTTCCTCGCCTCGGCGACCGAGCGTAGCCACTTCCTGTCACCGTTGAGAAGGGTGATGCGGAGTTGTGCAGGGTACAACAAGGCAGGTTTGAGTCCGCGTTTATACAACTCGGCCATCACTTCTCTGTATTCTACGCGTTGACCCAAAACCTCCGGGCAATAGTCCTCCACGATGCGGATCAGAGTATCCTTTGTCTGATAGCGATGGAGGCGGATGATAACAGGCGGTGGTCTCCGTCCTGGATCCGGCTTTGCTACAGGTGACCGATGGGCTCTATCAATCTCCGGCGGGGTGGGTAGCGTACCATTTCCAAAAACGTCGCACAGTAGACCCGCAAAAAACTCTGTAGGACGCCACCTTCAGATTCCGCCAGCCCCAAGATGCGCAAGTTTTGTCGTCTGCTTCGGCTCTCCAAATCGGTAACTTTGGCCAGTAGTTTAGTATTGCTGTCGCTGAGGCCGGAGCAAACATTCTCTAGTTCTTTAACACGCTGGCTTAGATCCTCCGAGACAAGCTCGAGAGACCCGAGCCGTTGCCCATGGTCTTGCACTGCAGACCGAACTTCGTCGAGTTTAGTTTCCATTGAACTAAAAGACGTTCTGAACTCGGTCGCTAGTGTTTCTCTGTGCTCCTCTAAAAGCAAGGTGATGGCCGCCATATTTAAGCCAGGTGTCGCGTTCTCCTTTTCCCCCGCTTTGACGCGTTTTGAGGTCATTTAAGCGCAATTAAAAAACAAAAACCGAGAATAAAAGAAGAAAAAAATTAAACCGAGCAAAATATAACACTTTAGTTATGGATTGAAAGATTGAGGAGTGGGGATTTTGAAAAAGTTAGCGGGAGCTCCTCTACCTTGTTCCTTTCACATCCCCCTATCGACCGGAAGTCTTATAAACATTTTAATTTTGCTGCCCATAAAAACAATGTATCATGGGTACGTTGAGACTACCATCCAACCCATAATAAAACAAAGAAACTGCAGAAATCATAATTTTAAACAGATGGGATTAAACTGGCAAAGAAAATTGTTATATAGACTCTCCTTTCATGTAGCCCTCAAAGTTATGGTTACTGGTCATGTCCGAGGTGCCACAGAAGACTTGGGGCATGCTGAAAGTGTGCGTGAAGGAGATGCAGCACAAGCAGATGCAGCACGAAGCAGACATGCACCTTGAGCAGGAGAAAGCAGACAGGCGCCTTCAGCAGGAGAAAGCAGACAGGCACCTTCTGCAGGAAGCAGACAGGCACCTTCAGCAGGAGAAAGCAGACAGGTACCTTCAGCAGCAGGAAGCAGACAGGCACCTTTAGCAGGAAGCAGACAGGCACCTTCAGCAGGAGAAAGCAGACAGGTACCTTCAGCAGCAGGAAGCAGACAGGCACCTTCAGCAGGAGGAAGCAGACAGGCACCTTCAGCAGGAGAAAGCAGACAGGCACCTTCAGCAGCAGGAAGCAGACAGGTACCTTCAGCAGGAGGAAGCAGACAGGCACCTTCAGCAGGAGAAAGCAGACAGGCACCTTCAGCAGCAGGAAGCAGACAGGCACCTTCAGCAGGAGAAAGCAGACAGGCACCTTCAGCGGCAGAAAGCAGACAGGCACCTTCAGCAGCAGGAAGCAGACAGGCACCTTCAGCGGCAGAAAGCAGACAGGCACCTTCAGCGGCAGAAAGCAGACAGGCAGCTTCAGCAGCAGGAAGCAGACAGGCACCTTCAGCGGCAGAAAGCAGACAGGAGCCTTCAGCAGCAGGAAGCAGACAGGCACCTTCAGCGGCAGAAAGCAGACAGGCACCTTCAGCAGGAGATAGCAGACAGGCACCTTCAGCAGCAGGAAGCAGACAGGCACCTTCAGCAGGAGGAAGCAGACAGGCACCTTCAGCAGCAGGAAGCAGACAGGCACCTTCAGCGGCAGAAAGCAGACAGGCGCCTTCAGCAGCAGGAAGCAGACAGGCGCCTTCAGCAGGAGGAAGCAGACAGGCGCCTTCAGCAGGAGGAAGCAGACAGGCACCTTCAGCTAGACCCTCACTGCAAAGGAGGAGACGGGGAGGCAGGAGGCTTTAAACAACACGGGCATAATGGAAAGTGTCTAATCAACTAATCAGTTTGAAGTGGGAGGCTGAAGCAGCACCCCTTAAATCTGGGGTTTCCACATCAGGTTAGGCAGGTTTCTCAAAATTGTAAACTTTTAAAAGCCTCTTTCCAGAAACACCCCCGAACCAACCTCACCTCCCTGCTACTGACCTCACTGTCCTACTGCCTTATCACACACACACACACACACACACACACACACATACACACACACACACATACGCGCGCGCGCGCATAGATCACTTTTGGGGACCTATGTAAGAACACCCTCACCTTGGGGACAAGGTTTTCCCAGTGCTTTGGAACCAAAATGATTGCTAAATACGGCTGATACGCATGCCGTCTACACGCCCATCAGTTGAAATTTCCAAAAAAATCTATTTTTAAAAGTATGAAAAAAACCCTTGCAAATGAGGTCATGTATTTTTTAGGTGAATTTTGAGGACATAGTGACACACACACACAAAGTCCAGTTCAGCACTAATCTGAGGACATTTTTCACAAATGAGGACAAAAAACAGTTGTCAAGAAGAACTGACAATAAAATGTAATTCTCACTGTTTACAGTTTGCAAGAAGCATCAAATGCATTTTGTGATTGTTAGGAACAGTTTTTAAGTTGTTTGCTATTCATAACACGGGGGGGGGGGACACATGAATCTACAGAACTGATCAGGAGAATGAAGTGTTAATGTGCAATGGAAATGCTGCAGAAAATAAGCAGTGTATTATTATCCATCGTGACAAATGGATAACTAGGGACAAAAAATTGTGACTAACAAGAACTTTTTATTTACTGTTTTTTCCATCCTATATGTACGTATGTAGGTATACATATACAGTATACACACAGGTATAAAATGGCATCTTTCATTAAACAAGACATAAGAATATACATTTCAAAATCATAAAGTCATAACTTGCTTTTAAAACTTAAAAAAATAGCTGCTGTTTGAAATATAAAGACGTGAGGGCTGAGTGAACATATGAAGCCTCGTATAGCTCTCAACTCTACTGTTCTGAAAAAATAAGACTATTATTATTCAACCTTAACAAACTCTTTTGTTCTTTGAAATACATCATACCTTTTCTCTTTAATGCTGTTATTCTATTTTTTACATAGAATTTAACCCCAGTCCATGTTCTGCTTTTCCAGGTTCTGCACTGAGACACTGGAGACACTCTTTCTTTCCAGGAACTCTACAAATTCTCATGAAGTTCATCATATGTCTCTCAACAGCTTTTACTTCCTCAACATTCCATGTTCGCTTGGATGATGCTTTGCCGCCACCACAACCAACATCCACATCTTCACTGTGAGACAGAGTAGAGTCAACAGACAAATTCTGTACATCACCAGACCTATGATCTTCAGGCAGACCATCATTCTGTTTGTCAGGTTCCTCTTCCTCAGAACTAGATGAGTCATCAATGGTTGTTGGGTCGATTTTATAATCACAAACATTTCAGAAACGTATTAATAAACCTTTTAATTTAAACAGATTTCTGAATATACTTATTTAAAGATACTTTATATTTCTAATTATAAACACAAACATTTAATAAACTTTTCTAAATAAATCTTTAAGTTTAAAAATATTTATGACTATACAGTCATTTAAAGATACATTTAACAATACTAGCATACCATCTAGGTTGATTTCAATTTCATCCAATTTTTTCCCTTTGAAATCTGAAAGAGTTCCTTTTTCCATTGCCATTAACACTTTGCTCATTTTTGCCAGCTGAAGTGTTCCTTCAGGCAAGCGGTAATATTCCCTATGGACACGGATGTCATGGCCCAAAAAGTCAGCCAATTGGTCTGCTTCATTTTCTTCAGGATTTTAAACTTTGGACATCATGGCAATGTGTTTGCGAAGTTTAGTGGATGACAATGCTTCCGGTTGTTTAGCACCGCATTCTTTGGCAAACTGCTGTATGCAGTCCCTGCCACGGTATGCAGAAAGTGCCCCCGGTCGAGCAAACAAAAAAGGGTTTTCTGTTGGAACACCACATTGTTCTCTAAACTCCATCAGGAGCTCCATGGAATGAACCATGGAAGGTTTTAAAAGAACAGGAACCTTCCTACCTCTTTTGCCCCTAATCTCAAGACGCATAAAGTGTTCTTTCAAAGTCCGACATGCAGATGGCAAGATCATCATGAAGTTCTTTTTTGTTTCTTGATGCAAAGATGGACATGTGCATTTTTGAGACCTCACCCTCTCTTCTCCAGTTGAAAAGGATGACCTGTGTGAGGGTAACCTTGGTTAGTCCAGTGTAGCTGTCTCGTGAAGGACAAATCTTAAGTAGCCTAAGCATTTCTTCTTGCTTTTTTTCCAGGTGTGAGTGCAACAGTTTCACATCTTGAGTAAAGGGCAGCAACTGAGGTGTGTTCCACTTTGCTTCCCTTAGTGTAGTTAAGGCACAGCTAGAAATGCACTCACTCCACTTAGACTGATGTACTTGAACGTAACGACGAGCAGATTTTGCTAGATCATTATCTCCAACAATTGTGGCATTGCTCTCAACAATGCTTGCAATTTTCTTAAGAGAATGACCAAGTTTCATAGCCAGTGATGGAATTTGGTATGAATGTGTTTCTTCATCGTAGCCAGCTACTACTTTCATGGCTTTAACCACATGAGGGAAGTTGGACGGTATAACAAAATCTTCCATCTTGCGCAGTGGTGTGCACTTTTGTGCTTCCTGCAGAAGTCTACCAATCTCTCTAAGTTTCTGCCGTATGTAATCATGCTTGCCCTTGTCTGATCCTATTTTATTGAAGAAATGCTGTCCCACCTGGAGGATACATCTATCACTCCTAACTATGGAAGAAATTTCATTATATGCCATGTTGCAAAGCACGTCCTTGAAGCTCTGGTTAACATCTAGACCTACTGGTGTAGACATTGCACATAATGATCGAACATATTTTTTACCACCTTCCGATGGATCTGGATTTGGATTTTGTGGACAGATTTTAATATGTTTCCAAAGGGTGTCCTTAGAGTACAGACCTTGACAGTGAAGGCAATGTATGTAATCTTTAGCTTTTCTGGTCTTTGTAGGACGATAACAAGCAACCATGTTTCCTGATCCTACTCTGACAGCATCTACATTATGAGTAAAATTGCCACGTTTCCTCAGAATGCTTAGCTGGATGTGACGTTCTCTTGAATTCTTTGAAAATCGTAAAACTTTTGCAACTTCTTTCTCAGAACTATGGGCAGATTCTAAATGTCTTGCGATTTTTGAAAATGGTTTTCCACAAAATAAGCAGTACTGCTTCTTGGTGTATTTGCCCTGTACACTTTGAGATGATGACACGCTGATGGAGTTACAAGCAAAAACACTTTCTTCACTATGTGGGAAATCTTGGGTTAACAATTGAGAAGACTTTCTCGTCTTAGTAGGCTCATTGTGAATCTGTTCTTTTTGTCTTGATAATTCCGGAAATCTTTGGCCGCTTTGGGATTTCTTGACAACAGGAGATAGAGAACTACTTTGGTTGGACTCATCGGAGGAGCTTCCGTCGCTATCTGGCACACAGTCTGCATCACAATAGTCAGTGTATTCAGAAACATCAGATAAACTGTAAGTGTTCATCACAGTCTCCTGCAAAAGAAATAAGAATTCAATGGTTAGTGCTTCAAATTACATGAGGTTAATTACAATTATACCATCTTAAGCATAAAATCAGGAAACTACCAATTTTGTATTTTGTTATGACAGTTCCACGCAGGGAAAACTGATTCAACATGCAATAAAATCCAACTAGCTGGCTTTATTTTAAACACTGTAGAAATAAAATAAACACTTCAAACTTTATGTTGGGCTATTGTAAACTGAATACAGTGGTACCTCAGTTCTCGAACTCATTAGAACTCGAATTTCTTAAAAGTCGAACCAACCAGTTCGAAAAAAAATTACCTAGAGCTCGATCTGAGTCTCAGAAGTCAAACCGTGAATGCCGACCTAAGATAACTTGTACGCGCGGGGAAATGAGTCACGTGGGGAAATGAGTCACGCCTCACGTCTCTCAGCGGAAACAAAGGGTAAAGTTTCAGTCTCAGCCTCGCATTCGCTGTGATAGCATCGTGCATGTTTACACTAGCTGAATACAAGTATTTAGACAGTAAAAATTCATTTAGACAATGATAGACAGTAACAGTAATTATTATTATATAATAAAAAAACTGTAAAAAAATAAAGATTTCTTATTCATTATTTTAATATTGATAATAAACCATTAATACGTTTAATTATAATAACATTGTTGTGGGGATGGAACGGAGACAAAGGCACAGACGTCAGGGTATCAGGGAATACGGGGTTTAATTACAGGTAAGGCAGGCAAACCGCAGACGGACAATACAATGACTGGGCTGGGAAAACAAACTGAAACATGGACAAAATACAGAGGACTAATGACAACAACCAGAAACAGTTGATCACACGGGGATTCCACACGGGGTTAATGAGGGGGCGTGGGACGATCGAGGCAGGACACATTGTTTGGATACATTTATTTTCTTACTTTACAAATGATTAACACAGATGATGTGTTTAGTACAGTATATGCTCTTCTTGTTTTATCTGGTTTATTTTGTGGTTAAATGCAAAAAAAAAAAAAAAAAACATATTTAGGTGTCATTTTTTGGGGCCGGGAACCAATTAATTGGTTTTCCATTATTTCTTATGGGGAAAATTCGATCACAACTCAAACTTTTTAGGATTCGATCCGGAGTTCTGAACGGATTATATTCGAGTTCTGAGGTACCACTGTATCTGTAAGCTTAACTTTATCATGTAAACTGAAAACAAGTAAGAAGTGTGAAGTATTTTAAATTTTACAGATTTTCAGAAACTGTAGGTAGAGAAAAATGAAAGAGAACCAAAAGCCAATGTTCAAAATGTCAAGTCAAGTCAAGTCAAGTAGGCTTTATTGTCACTTCAACCATATACAGGTAGTACACAGTGAAACGAAACAACGTTCCTCCAGGACCAAGGTGCTACATGCAACATAGATTTACAACATAAATTAACAGAAAAACTAAAACTAGCTAACTAAGAGGCCTAGTTAGCTGGCTAGCAGAGACAAGACAGATTGACAAAATAATTTTACAACATAGTGCACGTTCGAGTGTGCAAACAAGAGCAACAACAAAAGTGCGATAAACACGACATAACATAACATAATAATATGGTGTTGAGGTGATGAGTTGAGGTAGTGGAGAAACAGTAGAGGTTCCTTAACGTAGCAGCAAGAATTTATGAATTAGTGCAAAAAGTAATCCAGTATTGAATATGAGCAGGCAGCAGGGAGATGGCAGGATGAGGACAGTGAGCAGGCAGCAGGGAGATGGCAGGATGAGGACAGTGAGCAGGCAGCAGGGAGATGGCAAGATGAGGACAGTGAGCAGGCAGCAGGAAGATGGCAGGATGAGGACAGTGTGCAGGCAGCAGGAAGATGGCAGGATGAGGACAGTGTGCAGGACAGTGTGCAGGCAGCAGGGAGATGGCAGGATGAGGACAGTGTGCAGGCAGCAGGAAGATGGCAGGATGAGGACAGTGTGCAGGCAGCAGGGAGATGGCAGGATGAGGACAGTGTGCAGGCAGCAGGGAGATGGCAGGATGAGCACAGTGTGCAGGCAGCAGGAAGATGGCAGGATGAGGACAGTGTGCAGGCAGCAGGAAGATGGCAGGATGAGGACAGTGTGCAGGCAGCAGGAAGATGGCAGGATGAGGGACAGTGTGCAGGACAGTGTGCAGGCAGCAGGGAGATGGCAGGATGAGGACAGTGTGCAGGCAGCAGGAAGATGGCAGGATGAGGACAGTGAGCAGGCAGCAGGGAGATGGCAGGATGAGGACAGTGTGCAGGCAGCAGGGAGATGGCAGGATGAGGACAGTGAGCAGGCAGCAGGGAGATGGCAGGATGAGGACAGTGTGCAGGCAGCAGGAAGATGGCAGGATGAGGACAGTGAGCAGGCAGCAGGGAGATGGCAGGATGAGGACAGTGAGCAGGCAGCAGGGAGATGGCAGGATGAGGACAGTGTGCAGGCAGCAGGAAGATGGCAGGATGAGGACAGTGTGCAGGCAGCAGGGAGATGGCAGGATGAGGACAGTGAGCAGGCAGCAGGGAGATGGCAGGATGAGGACAGTGTGCAGGCAGCAGGAAGATGGCAGGATGAGGACAGTGTGCAGGCAGCAGGGAGATGGCAGGATGAGGACAGTGTGCAGGCAGCAGGAAGATGGCAGGATGAGGACAGTGAGCAGGTAGCAGGGAGATGGCAGGATGAGCACAGTGAGCAGGTAGCAGGGAGATGGCAGGATGAGCACAGTGTGCAGGCAGCAGGGAGATGGCAGGATGAGGACAGTGTGCAGGCAGCAGGGAGATGGCAGGATGAGGACAGTGTGCAGGCAGCAGGGAGATGGCAGGATGAGGACAGTGAGCAGGCAGCAGGGAGATGGCAGGATGAGGACAGTGAGCAGGCAGCAGGGAGATGGCAGGATGAGGACAGTGAGCAGGCAGCAGGGAGATGGCAGGATGAGCACAGTGTGCAGGCAGCAGGGAGATGGCAGGATGAGGACAGTGTGCAGGCAGCAGGAAGATGGCAGGATGAGCACAGTGTGCAGGCAGCAGGAAGATGGCAGGATGAGGACAGTGTGCAGGCAGCAGGGAGATGGCAGGATGAGGACAGTGTGCAGGCAGCAGGGAGATGGCAGGATGAGGACAGTGTGCAGGCAGCAGGGAGATGGCAGGATGAGGACAGTGTGCAGGCAGCAGGGAGATGGCAGGATGAGGACAGTGTGCAGGCAGCAGGGAGATGGCAGGATGAGGACAGTGTGCAGGCAGCAGGGAGATGGCAGGATGAGCACAGTGTGCAGGCAGCAGGGAGATGGCAGGATGAGGACAGTGTGCAGGCAGCAGGAAGATGGCAGGATGAGGACAGTGAGCAGGCAGCAGGAAGATGGCAGGATGAGGACAGTGTGCAGGCAGCAGGGAGATGGCAGGATGAGGACAGTGTGCAGGCAGCAGGGAGATGGCAGGATGAGGACAGTGAGCAGGACAGTGAGCAGGAAGCAGGGAGATGGCAGGATGAGGACAGTGAGCAGGTAGCAGGGAGATGGCAGGATGAGGACAGTGTGCAGACAGCAGGGAGATGGCAGGATGAGGACAGTGAGCAGGCAGCAGGAAGATGGCAGGATGAGGACAGTGTGCAGACAGCAGGGAGATGGCAGGATGAGGACAGTGAGCAGGCAGCAGGGAGATGGCAGGATGAGGACAGTGTGCAGGCAGCAGGGAGATGGCAGGATGAGGACAGTGTGCAGACAGCAGGGAGATGGCAGGATGAGGACAGTGAGCAGGCAGCAGGAAGATGGCAGGATGAGGACAGTGTGCAGACAGCAGGGAGATGGCAGGATGAGGACAGTGAGCAGGCAGCAGGGAGATGGCAGGATGAGGACAGTGTGCAGGCAGCAGGGAGATGGCAGGATGAGCACAGTGTGCAGGCAGCAGGGAGATGGCAGGATGAGGACAGTGTGCAGGCAGCAGGAAGATGGCAGGATGAGGACAGTGTGCAGGCAGCAGGGAGATGGCAAGATGAGGACAGTGTGCAGGCAGCAGGGAGATGGCAAGATGAGCACAGTGTGCAGGCAGCAGGAAGATGGCAGGATGAGCACAGTGTGCAGGCAGCAGGAAGATGGCAGGATGAGGACAGTGTGCAGGACAGTGAGCAGGTAGCAGGGAGATGGCAGGATGAGGACAGTGTGCAGGCAGCAGGGAGATGGCAGGATGAGGACAGTGTGCAGGCAGCAGGGAGATGGCAGGATGAGGACAGTGTGCAGGCAGCAGGGAGATGGCAGGATGAGGACAGTGTGCAGGCAGCAGGGAGATGGCAGGATGAGCACAGTGAGCAGGTAGCAGGGAGATGGCAGGATGAGGACAGTGTGCAGGCAGCAGGAAGATGGCAGGATGAGGACAGTGAGCAGGCAGCAGGAAGATGGCAGGATGAGGACAGTGAGCAGGTAGCAGGGAGATGGCAGGATGAGCACAGTGAGCAGGTAGCAGGGAGATGGCAGGATGAGGACAGTGAGCAGGCAGCAGGGAGATGGCAGGATGAGCACAGTGAGCAGGTAGCAGGGAGATGGCAGGATGAGGACAGTGAGCAGGTAGCAGGGAGATGGCAGGATGAGGACAGTGAGCAGGTAGCAGGGAGATGGCAGGATGAGCACAGTGAGCAGGTAGCAGGGAGATGGCAGGATGAGGACAGTGAGCAGGTAGCAGGGAGATGGCAGGATGAGGACAGTGAGCAGGTAGCAGGGAGATGGCAGGATGAGCACAGTGAGCAGGTAGCAGGGAGATGGCAGGAGGTGAGTTAGAAATTAAGCTGTACTTTAAGATCTACTGCATCATCAAGACAGATATTAGCCTAACATTTAAATATGTATTTCTGAAGGCTGTTGGAGCTGGGGGGACTGAGAGGGCAGGAATAACACCAGACTGCTGGACCAGACCAGGC
This sequence comes from Paramormyrops kingsleyae, assembly GCF_048594095.1. Classification (NCBI taxonomy): domain Eukaryota; kingdom Metazoa; phylum Chordata; class Actinopteri; order Osteoglossiformes; family Mormyridae; genus Paramormyrops; species Paramormyrops kingsleyae. The sequence continues at coordinate 24,650,856 of NC_132820.1, read as the reverse complement.
TGTTTGTAAATGTATAGGCTTATTACTTTTACTAGTATACTTCTCCTAGGATAATTCCTGGGAGTTATCAAAACCAAGTTCTTTTGGATAGGGATAAGGATAATGAGATCTTCTGTATTGATTCTCATTTTGTCGCATGTCCAGACCATGACTGTGTGTTACATACATGTCAGTAAACACCCCTAGCGCATCTTGCACTCTTAACATTGATCCTGGTGGCGACTATTCGTATTGACGCGGTAGCGGAGCGTAATGGTCATAGAAGTGTCATGAAGGCAGTACCCCCCAATTATGGAGGGTAATTCACACTCTGCAGGAGGGGGATGGACAATTTAAATTCAGAGGTACAGTGACAGCGTGACCGGTATTGGTGGGGAAGGTGAAAATGCAACCTTTCCCTATATGTCTTGCAAACAAGGTAGTGAAATTGAAGCAATACCGAATTTCCGGAGGGTAGCAGGAGATATCTGAAAAAAAACAACTTCTGGCATGTAATTGGACATTATTAGAAATGGAACAGATGACAATAGGACACGATGTCCTACTATGACCTAGAATTCATATTATGATTGTTATTTGTATACTGATTCTCAGTCAGTAGCGAATGGTATACCTGTTTGGATGCCTACGTGGAGAAATCAAAATTGGAAAATTAGGAACAAGGAAGTTTGCGGTAAAGAATTATGGGAGCGAGTCTGGAAATAAGTAAAGAGAATAAAAACACAGGTATGTGGGTTCAACAATAAGACGAACCACCTAAACCTGCAGAAGTTATAGCTATGGGACAAGATAACACCGTGGATGTTATGGAGCCAGGCGCCAAAATTGCCGACATCTCCCAGTTAATAAATGTTAGTTATGAGAAAACTAATGTGCATGTGAGTTCTTCTTTATGTGTATAGGATGGTTCTGGAGGTGGGTGTGGCCGACACTGCTGGTGATGTTCGGCTATGCTGCAGTCCCAGGGACCAAGATGGAACACATTTCCACCTTCAAGCTTAGGTGGAAAAACAGCACCGAGACCCGGCAGCAGGACAACTTCACTTGTCCAGCCAACAAATCCTGCTTCATCATTGTGAACAGGAGCAAATGTGAACTGGAGTGAGATGTACTTCTGGAGGGGGTGTTATAGGGGAAAGAACATTCCCATCCCCGCGTCTGCCGGAGTGCCCCCTCAAGTGGGTGTGGGGGTGTGACTTAACTCGATGGATGAATTGGACTGAATGTACTATGACTCATGGAGGTCGACCGATATGGGTTTTTCAATAGCTGATGCCGATATTTAGGAGTCAGGGTCAGGCGATGGCCGATATATGCTGCCGATTTTTTTTGGCCGATAATTAGACGTTTTCCCTTTTATATGCATGTTAAAATATCCCACTAATAATGACAAACGATACACAAAATTTCTCAACTTAGCATTTATTGAATACAGAATTGTGTAAATTTAAATATACACTTCACAAAAACACAATACAACTTGTAAAGAACAACAAACTTATTAACAAAAATAGCAGCATCAGAATCTCTATAGATATAGCAGGAAACTCCTCTTTTCTGAGGGAAGGAAAATTGTAAACAATACAAAAAAGAATGAGCATGTTATCCTCAGTTTTAATCCCACTTCCAGTCCCTGAGTCTTCCTCGCCCCACCCATCCCTCACAGCCATCAGACAGCAATTACTAAAACAGAAGAAAAAATACAAGGTTAGCATTTTTATTATATTGCCTTCATCTTTAATTCATTGTACAATTCCAGTATTCCATGCACATTAAGACAATTACACTCCAATACATTTCGAAAGGAAAAAAAAACACTAGTAACTAAGTGCATCATGGTATGATGAGTAGTGTACAAGGTCCAAAACCTTTGACTAACAAATCTGGTGGTTGAGTCATGGCAATTGTACTTCTCTCTGAAAGACAGAAACGTTTAACTGCTCATCCATGCCAATGGTTTTTGAGTGAACCTAAGTGTGCCTGTTTGTTTCTTCGAGAGCCCTATAGCCCCCTCACATCATTTTAAAACACAGGTGGGTGTGTATGAATGTGTGTGTGTGTGTAACTGAAGTGTGTGCAATTAAACACGAGTCAGGTCAGGACACGAGCTCGGCACCGCGGGCAGACGGAGGAATCCTGCACGCCCCACCCTATTCCCCCCCAAAAAAAAAGGACTAGATGGTCAGTATTGTCAGAGGAATAGAAAAGGAATAGATGGTCAGGTGCATTTAAACTGGGTGAGCAGGCAAGGCATGTCACCCCACTACTAGCAGACGGTATGCTTGGGATGTATTTTTAAGTTTTTTTTTATATATTCCCTCCACCACCCCCCCTCTGCGGAGGACTGCTTTATTTTTAATTTCCATTACAAAAAAAAACCACAAAAACAAATAAAGAAAAACAAAAATTAATAATAATAATGAAACTAAAATAAAACAAACGAGCGGCAACAACAGTAACAGCAACAACAAAACTGATAACTGCAGCTGCAACTGTGATAAGAACAATAACAATAAACCGCAACACCAACCAGCACAATACAAATTTACAACTTACTATCATTACGGTTGTGCCACTGTGGGTCAGGGTCCCGGTGGGTGTGTCGGGTACTCTCCGGACCCTTCCGGGACCACCCGCAACACCCGGCACACTGCGCTGGCCCATAGGGAGGGGATCAAACGGGGCCCCCCCTCAGACTACCTCAATATGTGTATGTGTAAGGTGTGTACATGTGGGTGTGTATGAATGTGTGTGTATGAACTGCAATTAAAAACTGTGGGGCATTAAAAGTGAGGGAGTGGTCAGGGCACGAGCTCCCCACTGCTGGGGAAAGAAAACAAGACGACAGAGCAGTATCTGTTGTACAAAACTTGCAAACACTAGGGCTGTATCCTCTGTTCGATCTGTGTCTACTGTTGTTCCTTCTTTCCCTATCTCTTAAATCCCGTGACACCTAAAGAACAGTGAGGTAAGGATGGCCTAGTACATGGGGAAGGCCTATGTGGGAATCTTCACCACAGGGTTTGGGCCCCGATGCCTGTTGCAATCGGTTCTTCCCTGGGCTCCTCACTGGTCCGTGTGTCCTATCCTATCCCTGCCGGTGGGGGAACAACTTTACAGTGTGACACATGAGTCCAGCTTTTCCTTCCCTGACACAACACTGCAGCTGCTGTAACCAACATCACTTGATGTGGTCTGTGCCACTTAGGCTCTAATGGCTTGTTTCTAAATGATTTTATCATGACCCACTGACCAGGGATGATTGTGTGTCCACCTTCTGGTGGAGTCTGCCCACACGACTCAACTCTCTCTCTGGCAATTTGTACTGCCTTTGTGAGGTTTTCACAGTAAGCGATCAGGGCATCTGAAGCAAGGTGTAGCTCAGCATTTCTAAGATCAATCACACCTGGCATTGGGCGTCCAGTAATAATCTCATGAGGGATCAGTCCTACTGATCTGTTAGGTGATGCTCTCATACTACACAGTACCGCCAGCAGCGCTTTGACCCATGGTACACCTTCCTGATGCATTTTGCTGATCAAAGCTCTTCTAAATTCAGAAAAATTTGTGTGTGCTGAGGGTAAGCTCTGGGATAGTCTCTCTATATCCTTAGGTCCTAGTGATCTGTTGTACAAAACTTGCAAACACTAGGGTTGTATCCTCTGTTCGATCTGTGTCTACTGTTGTTCCTTCTTTCCCTATCTCTTAAATCCCATGACACCTAAAGAACAGTGAGGTAAGGATGGCCTAATAGATGGGGAAGGCCTATGTGGGAATCTTCACCGCAGGGTTTGGGCCCCGATGCCTGTTGCAATCGGTTCTTCCCTGGGCTCCTCACTGGTCTGTGTGTCCTATCCTATCCCTGCCGGTGGGGGAACAACTTTACAGTGTGACACATGAGTCCAGCTTTTCCTTCCCTGACACAACACTGCAGCTGCTGTAATCAACATCACTTGGTGTTAATGTCTCAGACACCTGGGCTACCAGACTAGATCTTCTTAGAATGTCACCATCTTTACCTCAAAATGCAAAACCCAATGTACCTATCTCTTTTAGTTTATATACTATTACATTGGAAGCTAGATTAAACATTTTATAAATTTGTAATCCTACAGGGTGAAGACTTTCCGATAAGTTTGGGTGCTTTGTTTCAATATGCCGCTTTAGTTTTGATGGTTTTAGAGCCCAGTTTGAAAGTGTTCATCCACACTGTGCCTTGGGTTTACAGCGCTGGCTTAAAGCAATGCATTCTGCTCCTGATGCAATGCATCATGGTTAGATTTAAACGTGGTGCTGGCGGCCCTATACGGATCAGGGGCCAGTCTCGATTTTCAAACTGCGAACTTCAAACCGAAATATTGCGCTGATGAAAAGAAGCCTTACCAAGCATTTCTCTGTCCTCCGTCTCCCTGCTCTCCCATGCCTTGCCAGTTTACCTTGTCTAAGATCCTTACCTTTTGTGCCTTCCCTCAGTCCAGCTCCCGATCCTGACCTACCGGTCCTGCTGAGCCCGATTCCTCCTGTCCTCCTCCCCGCTTGTTCTCCTGTCCTGTGTTCACTCGTCGGACGGATCTCTCGGCTGTCGCCCCTCGCTTACGGACCACGACCACGATTATCGCCTGCTGTTCCTTGACCTGTCTGCCTGATCGCCACCCTGGGAGAAGCTCCCTTAATTACCTCGCACAGCCGCTCCGATTTACTTTTGCTTGAGCGTCGACTTAGACGAGTTACAAGCCGGCGACTTGGACCAGTTTTACTGTATAATAAATGGTGTCTAGTCCAAATGAGGCCGAAGCTGAAACAACCATCAGAGTGGCTCGTGACATGCTGACAAGGCCTGTTCGATAGTTCTTTTCTTTCAGTATTTTTATTTTTCTGTATTTTTTTTTATTTAACGTGTGCATTGTATATTTTGTTTGTTTTTTTAAATAAAAACTCTTAACGAACACCTTTGTATTTTTTATATATTATAAATAAAATATATTAGTATTAATACGTGTTCAACACTAAAGCAAACGTAGAAATAATTATTGGCAATCGTAGGATAATAAGAGGGTCGGGGAATCATCGCGTAGGATAATAAGAGGGTCGGGATATTTTCGCGTAGGATAATAAGAGGGTCGGGGAATCACCGCGTAGGATAGTAAGAGGGTCGGGGAATCATCGCGTAGGATAATAAGAGGGTCGGGATATTTTCGCGTAGGATAATAAGAGGGTCGGGGAATCACCGCGTAGGATAGTAAGAGGGTCGGGGAATCATCGCGTAGGATAATAAGAGGGTCGGGGAATCACCGCGTAGGATA